>NC_059277.1:9384769-9402269 GCF_017591435.1 Portunus trituberculatus
ACGTAGTAATATCTTCCCAAGTGTCTGTTTTCTAGTGTCCAATCTTCTGCGTAATATTTTCAACAATCTTTAAGTTATTTTCTTTTATCGTTTACAAAAAAAAATTACTGTGAAAATAACTTTGGATGATCTGGCTTTGTTGTTTCCAGTTATTTGTTTATTTCATTTCTGATTCCATTATGCTTAAGCTTTCATTTTCTTTAAACGCTGGAAAAACAATATACGTGGAAATGAATAAAGAAGGTATGCTTGGAATATTTTGCTTTATCCTTTCAGTTATTTCATATTCATTCAGTTCCCGATTTAAGTTTATTTTACATTTTATATCCTCTAAACGCTCACCAGGGAAAACAAATACGTGAGATTGAATAAAAGAAGGTATGCTTAGATATTTTGCTTTATCCTTTCAGTGATTTTACATCCATACAGTTCCTGATTTAAGTTTATTTTACATTTTATATCCTCTAAACGCTCACCAGGGAAAGCAAATGCGTGGGAATAAATAAAAAAAGGTATGCTTAGAAAAATTTTGGTGTGTCCTTTCAGTGATTTAAAATTGTGTTGTTGATTTAACTCTAGACTTTCAGCTAACTCTACTAACCTTTTAGAGAACTGGCAATCAAGTGGGCCTTTTTGTATATTTTTTTGTTGCCTTTGGCCAGCTTCCCCTCACCCATAAAAAAAAAAGCTATTGTACATTTTATTTCCTTTAAATATTCACGAGAAAAAAACAACAACGTAGGAATGAAAAATGAAAAGTTTGTTATGAGGATTTAGTGAGTTATAATAATTTGAATTTATTTCCTATCTATAGAGTTTCGGATATAACTTTATTTAACATTTTATTTCGTATAAATATTCACGAAGAAAACAAATAGAGATGTAAAAAGTAAAGTATGTTGGGAAAAATTATTGTATGTTATAATATTTTCATTTATTTCGTATCTGTAGACTTTCGGATTTAACTTTATTTAACATTTTATTTCCTCTAAATATTCACGATGGAAAACAAATAGAAATGGAAAAAATAAAGTATGCTAGGAGGATTTAGTGAACATTATAATATTTTCTTTTATTTCACATCTATAGAGTTCCTGATTTATTATTTAACATTTTTTTTTTCCGTAATATTCACGAAAAAAGAAAAATGACTCGCGGGAGTAGAAAATATTAGTAGGATTTAGTATCATCTTCCCAACTCAGCCTTGCGTCCTAAAATTTATCACGTTTGACCACTTCACTGACTTGATATTCAGAGCAGGGCGTGTTACCTCGTTTGTTCCTCCTAACTCTCTCTCTCTCTCTCTCTCTCTCTCTCTCTCTCTCTCTCTCTCTCTCTCTCTCTCTCTCTCTCTCACCGCTTACTTCCTTCATTTTCCCTTCCTTTCTTCACTTTTCACTTTTTTTATTTTTCTTCCTCTCTTTTTCCATTCTCTTCTTTTTTGTCTTTTTTGTTCCTTTTCTATCCTCACTTTCCACTTTCTTCATCTCTCTCTCTTTCTTTCTTCCTTTCTTTACCACATATCGCTCTACCTCCTTTCCTTGTTCTCCCCGTCTTTGTTTCTTTCTCGTTTCTTCTTCTCTTCTTTCTTTCTTTGCTCTTCCTTCGTTTCTTTCCCTATCCTGCCTCTCCTCCCTCCTTGTATCTCGTCAATGCCATCGTCTTTCTCTCTACTTACCTTCCTCTCACTTATTTTCCTCCATTCTTATTCCTTCATCTCCCTTTCTTCTTTTCCATCTCTCCTTTTACCTTTTCAATTCTTTCCTTCCTTCCTTCTTTCTTCAATTTTCGTACTTTTGTCTCTTCTTTCCTCCATCTCTCCATTTCTTGTACGTTCTTAATTTTTCCTTCCTTTTTCCTTTCCTCCATTCTCTTTCCTCCATCTCTCCATTTCTTGTATCTCATCCATTCTTTTCCTCCTTAGTTTTTTTTTCCACCATTCTCGTACCTTCTTCTCTCTTTCTTCACTCCATCCCTCTGTTTCTCCTTGTACCTTCTCAGTTTAATTTTTCCTTCCTTCCTTCTTTTCCTCTAATCTCGTACTTTCATCTCTTCTTTCCTTCATCTCTCCATTTCCAGTGCTTCCTCAATTCTTTCCCTCCTTCCACTTTCCTCCATTCGCGTACCTCCACCTCTCCTTCCCACCATCCTTCCTTCCTCCATCCCTCCTCCCGGGTAGAAGTCACGGATTGAGCTCTACATTTCACTTCCAAGATATTACAAGACGTTCATGGAGAATAATGTAAGGACGGAGACGGCTTCTTCAGGGTCTTAAAACCACCTTTAGGGCCTTTAGGGACAATCATAAGGCGCTTTGGGGCGTTTCTGAAGGGCTGTAGACTTTCTCGAAGGACCTCTGGGTATCCGTGGAAGAGAAGGGAAAGAGGGGAGAAGAGGGGAAAAAGATTCGTTGATATAAATTCTCCTCCCCGATAAAGGTAGTACGAAGTATTGATACGCGACGTGGGAGATCCGCTTTGAAGGCTGTCAGTGGGTCCTTTGATGCGTAAAGATGCGAGCTACAGATTTCCAGATCCATAGAAAGGCAGAGTGTGAGAGGGTGGCGGTGAGGAAAGGGATCAGTCGCGACACAAGGGCGAGACGCGAGGGTGCAGCGGGGAAGTAAAGATGATGGTTGATATGTCCGTGTGGGGAAGATGCTGAGGGAGACACGAACAGACAGACAAAGGGGGAGTAATGAATGCCACACTCCAAGGGCATCAGCTGAAGACAACACACGAGACGAGGAGTTGGTGGAATGATACTGAAGGAGGAAGACAACAGGAAGAAAGGAAAAGACGAGAAGATAGAAAGATGGGAAAGGGAAATTACAAAAAGATATATTGTTATGAATGAGACAGAATAAAAATATACATCAGTGAGATTGAAAGAGAAAAAAACAAATAAAAATTAAAACATTACATCGATGAAACAAGACAAGGAAAATAAAACAGACTTACATTGCTTAAAGGGACCAAATGAGAGAGAGAGAGAGAGAGAGAGAGAGAGAGAGAGAGAGAGAGAGAGAGAGAGAGAGAGAGAGAGAGAGAGAGAGATGAAGAGGAAGAGGAGATTTGCCACAGGAATAAAGAAAACTTTGTGAGTGTGGAGAGAAAGAGAGATTGGAAAGTAGCCAAGTGAATGAATAAGGAAGAGAAAACCAGTGGCGAGGTGGAGATTGGCTTGTGAAGGAGGAGGAGGAGGAGGAGGAGGAGGAGGAGGAGGAGTTGAAGGAAGACAGGTGGCAGCAGTAGAAGTGGCAGAAGAGGAGGTGAAGGAAGAGAAGTGGTTAAATTGGTTAGGAAACAGGCAAAAAAGGAGTAGAAGAGGAGATAAGAGGAATACGAGAGGAAACAGAAAAAGTGAAGAAAGAATTAGGAAGCAGTTAGGAAAGAGAAATAGGAACACCACGAGAGGAGAGAGAAGAGGAGGAAGAGAAAGCATAGTAATAGATAAAATAACGAGAAAAGGAAGACAAGAAAAAATTATACTGATGAAAAAGACGATAGAATAAGAGGAATAAAGTAAAAAAAAATTACGAATAACACTAGAGAATAAATAACAGAAGATCGGAGAGAGAGAGAGAGAGAGAGAGAGAGAGAGAGAGAGAGAGAGAGAGAGAGAGAGAGAGAGAGAGAGAAAGGGAGCTGTGAGTAACTTGTCAGTCTGCAAAGGATTAAGTAATGAAATACAAAGACATGCAGAAAGTCATTGAGGATTTAGAGAGAGAGAGAGAGAGAGAGAGAGAGAGAGAGAGAGGGGGGTGGCTGAAGACGATCTCGATTCCAAAGTGACGGCGCGTACACACTAGAGAGGAGGCGGTGAAGTGGGTGACGGAGGAAAAAAAAAGGGGAAAAGAAAAGGAAGAAGGAAAGGAAAAAATATATTCACTCTTGAAACCTGAAGAGAAGATTGCAGGTACACACCGAGTGTTGGAGGAGGAGGAGGAGGAGGAGGAGGAGGAGTGATGGTGATGGTACTTCAAGTTGAGGAAAGTAAATGGAAGGTTTTTTTTGTGATTGAAGCAAGAGTTAATAGAAAAATCGAATAATCACACACACACACACACACACACACACACACACACACACACACACACACACACACGATAAAGTGATGAAAGAGAAGTTCGTTTACAAATTGTTTTCCAACTTTCTCTCACGTGATAAAATGAAAACATGACCTTAAAACTCCTTATTTTTTCCTCCTCCTCCTTCTCTTCCTCCTCCTCCTCCTCCTCCTCCTCCTCCTCCTCCTCCTCCTCCTCCTCCTCCTCCTCCTCCTCCTCCTCCTCCTCCTCCTCTTCAAGCCCCAGGTGTTCTGCAGGTTGGTGAAAAAGGATGAGGAACAAGAGCGTGAGAGGAGGAAGAGTTGAAGGAGTGGGATGGAAAGGAAAATATTTTGTTTTGAAAGGTGTTAAGAAAAAAATTAATAATCAATTACGAACGCCGGGAAGGAAAAATTGATAAAAGAAGGAACACTGGGCAAGAATGTGTATGAGTAGGTTAGGAATCATAACACTATGAGCAATGATAATAATAACGAAAATAATCAATATCAATAACAATATACTTCTCAAATTTCAGAAACACCACCACCACCAACAACACCACCAACACCACCACCATCAACAAACAACATCAACAGAAGACAAAAACACATCTTCAAAAGCCACACCAGGTAGGGGAAGGTTGTTTGTTCTCTAGACACGAGTAGGGCAATTTTTCCACCTTTTCTTGTCCTGGCGCTCCTCAGTTCCAGAGACAAGGGGCGCCTCATCAGCCCTGGCGCGAGGGGACTGAGGGAGCGTAGGGTAACCTCAGCAGATGTTTTAGTTAGGAGCATTTTTTGTGGGGATTTCGAGGCCTATGGAGGAGGAGAAGGATTAAGAAGAGGAGAGAAGGAGAAGGTGGAGGAGGAGGAGTAGGGGAAGGGAAGCTCTCAAGGCTGTGGGAAGCTGTGATTTATCTTACTGATCATGTGAGATCAGACGTGTTAAGGGTGTTGGTATGTGTGTGTGTGTGTGTGTGTGTGTGTGTGTGTGTGTGGGCGGGTATATGTAGTGGGCGTGCGTGTGTTTGGGGAGGGTACGTATGTGTGTGTGTGTGTGTGTGTGTGTGTGTGTGTGTGTGGATATATGTGTGTATGCGTGTGTTTGTGGGGGGGAGCACGTGTGTGTGTGTGTGTGTGTGTGGGGCGGGTATATGTGTGTATACGTGTGTTTGTGTGGGGGAGCACGTGTGTGTGTGTGTGTGTGTGTGTGTGTGGGCGGGTATATTATGTGTTGGGCGTGCGTGTATGTTTGGGGAGGGTATGTGTGTGTGTGTGTGTGATTTACATCCCGTACCTACTCACTGCTAGGTGAACAGGGCCTACACGTGAAAGGAGACACACCCAAATATCTCCACCCGGCCGGGGAATCGAACCCCGGTCCTCTGACTTGTGAAGCCAGCGCTCTAACCACTGAGCTACCGGGCGTGTGTGTGTGTGTGTGTGGTGTGTATGTGTTGGGCGTGTGTGTGTGTGTGTGTGTGTGTGTGAGTGTGTGTGTGTGAGAGAGAGAGAGAGAGAGAGAGAGAGAGAGAGAGAGAGAGAGAGAGAGAGAGAGAGAGATATATATATATATATATATATATATATATATATATATATATATATATATATATATATATATATATATATATATATATATATATATATATATAATATATATATAAAAAGAGACAAGTCAATATTTCACCATAACAAGCTGATGGAATATTCAAACGAATCAATGAATAACAAACATTGAAAGAATTATTGATTAGCAAATAACTTCAAAAGCAACGATGTGTTTTGCTGCTCACGTTCAAAGGTCATCCGATTGACTCTCCTCCAAAGCACTCTGCTAAACTAATTTCTCTCTCTCTCTCTCTCTCTCTCTCTCTCTCTCTCTCTCTCTCTCTCTCTCTCTCTTTCTCTCTTTCTCTTTATCTGCAATACAAGACCTGATATCCATTCATTTCTTTGCCTTTCACAAGCTACAAACACTCCAAGATGCACAGTCGCCAGGTGTGCGCAGGTAATACACTCGTGACAACACTTTTCTATTGATAGTGTCATCACATATTCCGGTAAATATTCATCTGCATATTACATAACGGCAACCCTTCACTGTCACTTATTTCTTATTGCAAGGGGACCGACTATTGCTGTGATTGGTGATACAGATAAACTTTTGAGTGATTTATGGCTGAAATTTATCATACACACATGTCAATAGCGCTTTAATCATGATGGGTTCCCAGGCTAACCTCTGTCGAAACCTTTTGACGTGGTATCCGTGCTTTCGTTCTCTTTTAATGAACACCAATGCTAAGTTGTTATCAGCGCTGTTCGGTATTCACAGTTATCTTGAATAGAATTTATACACACTGATTGGTTCCCGTGACGGCTCTGGTGAAATAGGTGGCGCCGAAACCTTCAAGAGTACGAACTTGTGTTGCTTGTACAGTGCAGTCGTGGTCAGTCCTCACCTTCACTGCGTCGTGTGTGTGTGTGTGTGTGTGTGTGTGTGTGTGTGTGTGTGTGTGTGTGTGTGTGTGGGAATACTAGGTAGAATACGTGGAAATAGAAAGGCTAATTGGGAAAATGTGGGTTAATGGGTTGAAAAGGAAGAAATAGAGGGAGTTATTGGTAGAAAATGGATGTTAGAGAAAATGGAAAGAAAAATAGGGAGAAGATGGTGTTAATGAAAATAAATGTGTGTGTGTGTGTGTGTGTGTGTGTGTGTGTGTGTGTGTGTGTGTGTGTGTGTGTGTGTGTGTGTTCTCATTTCAGTCAGTCATCTCTTACACCATTATTGATTTATTGTTTGACTTTCTTCCTTCATATTTTTCACGCTTTTATTCCTTCACGTCAAAACATTTCCAATCATATCGTGAGTCACCGCCGCTGCTCCTCCTCTTCAGCCTCCTCCTCCTCCTCCTCCTCCTCCTCCTCTCCGTCATCTCGCAGACACAGCCCCAAGATTCCCCACCTCACGTCCCCATCTCGCTATCATCATCCTTCAATAGCTCCAAAACTTCATCTCGTCATACCAATCTCTCTCTCTCTCTCTCTCTCTCTCTCTCTCTCTCTCTCTCTCTCTCTCTCTCTCTCTCTCTCTCTCTCTCTCTCTATTATGGGTGACCTTACAGATATTTTTCTTCTTTTTATAAGTCAAGGATTTTCTTTCGGTTTGGTGTGTTGTGTAGCTTGTGTCTGTCTGTCTGTCTGTTTGTCTACGTGTTTGTGTCTTTCTGTGTCTGTCTTTCGGCTTATACATCTTAAATTCTATTCTCTCTCTCTCTCTCTCTCTCTCTCTCTCTCTCTCTCTCTCTCTCTCTCTCTCTCTCTTCTTTTCTTTCTTTCTTTCTTTCTTTCTTTCTTTCTCTCTCTCTCTCTCTCTCTCTCTCTCTCTCTCTCTCTCTCTCTCTCTCTCTTTCTCTTTCGAACAAGACGCAATACTTTCTTCACGTCTCCACAAATACCACCAGCTTGTCCCTCCTCACTCGTACAAAATAGATCAGCATCCCTTCTTATTTCACCTTTCGAATCGCTAGTGTCGTAATGTAGCGGTAGTGATATTAATGCCTATACTTAATGCATGGCAGCTCTGTGTGGGACGCTCCATCTCCTTGCCTTCTCTCAGTCAAGCAGGCAATCACACAGTTCTCTATTATTTACTCCCGTCGCTCTCAATACACTCAAATATTCCCGGGTCTCTTATTGATGCACGTCGCTGTCCTTGTGGGGTTAGTAGGTTAGGTGCCTGGCTGCCTCCTAGCGTGCCTCTCCTCGGTGCTGGGGTTGGCAAGGTTGGGTCTATCTGAGTGTGGTGTGTTGTGGGGGAGATGAGGCGTGTCTGACTAGCTGGCTGGTGGTGAGTACGTGACTTCGTGTGTCTTGGGTCTTGAGAGCTGGAGGGGTTGTGTGTGTGTGTGTGTGTGTGTGTGTGTGTGTGTGTGTGTGTGTGTGTGTGTGTGTGTGTGTGTGTGTGTGTGATTCACCTCGGTCGTCTGCTGGTCACCCAGCCAGTCTTCCCCATTAAGGAGCGAGCTCAGAGCTCATAGACCGATCTTCGGGTAGGACTGAGACCACATCAACACACAATACACACCGGGAAAGCGAGGCCACAACCCCTCGAGTTACATCCCGTATCTATTTACTGCTAGGTGAACAAGGGCCACACATTAAGAGGCTTGCCCATTTGCCTCGCCGCTTACCGGGACCTGAACCCGGGCCTCTCTCTCTCTCTCTCTCTCTCTCTCTCTCTCTCTCTCTCTTGCTCTCTCTCTCTCTCTCTCTCTCTCTGACTCGCCCTATTTGCCTCTCCTCTCTCTCTCTCTCTCTCTCTCTCTCTCTCTCTCTCTCTCTCTCTCTCTCTCTCTCTCTCTCTCTCTCTCTCTCTCTCTCTCTCTCTCTCTCTCTCTGAGAGGCTTGCCTATTTGCCTCGCCGCTTACCGGGACTCGAACCCGGACTCTCTCTCTCTCTCTCTCTCTCTCTCTCTCTCTCTCTCTCTCTCTCTCTCTCTCTCTCTCTCTCTCTCTCTCTCTCTCTCTCTCTCTCTCTCTCTCTCTCTCTCTCTCTCTCTCTCTCTCTCTCTCTCTCTCTCTCTCTCTCTCTCTCTCTCTCAGAGAGAGAGAGAGAGCTAACCACTACACTACGCGTGTGTGTGTGTGTGTGTGTGTGTGTGTGTGTGTGTGTGCGTGTTGGTGGAGAGGGTTGAATGAGTGAAAGAGTCTGAGTTTGTGAAAACTTACACACACACACACACACACACACACACACACACACACACACACACACACACACACACACACACACACACACACACACACACATAACGACAGAGACACACAGGAACAGAGAGATAAAGAGAAAAATTACGAGAATGATAAATGGAGGACAGAAAGACTGAAGCCAGAGATGCAGACAGATAGAGATGCAAGTAAGAAAAAGAAATAGAAAATAAAATAGACGCACAAAGAGACAAAGAGATGGAGGAAGGTAGCGCAGGTTGCAGACGGTAGGAAGGAAAGATTCGTAAGAAGCAATAAAACGAGAAACAAAGGATGGAGAGAAGCGGACAGACAGAGATAGAAGAGGACAGGGTGACAGAATGCAGATAGATAGAAACGGTGATAGAGGCAGAACAGAGGGATGGAGACGAACAAATAGACAGACTATGGAAGAGAACAGTGTATAGGAAGAATAATAAGGAGTAAGTAGAGAAATAAAGAAGACAGAGTGACTATACAGGTACAGAAAAACGGTGTTATAGACAAATGAACAGAGGGATGGAGACGAACAGATACACAGAAAGGAAAAGAGGATAGGTAAAGAAAAAGTAATAAGGAGGAAATAGAGAATACCAGACAGGCACAGACAAGGAAGTAAGAGGTAGAAGAGAAACAAGGATGGAGAGGAGCGAAATAGAGAATACCAGACAGACACAGACAGGGAAGGAAGGAGTGGAGGAGAAACAAAGATGAAGAGGAGCAGACAGAGGTGGATCGAGGGAGGGAAGGGGAGGGATGGCGTGGCGGCGGGTCGAGAGGGACGACCACTTGACTCCCACACCAATATCGATCCTCTTGTGGCATTTCTCGGGGCGAAGGGCAACGACGAGGACGACCAAAACGACCAGGACGAGCAGGACGAAGACGGTAACTCTCCTATCCCTCAGCGATCACCACCACCCTCACGTCACTATCCTCACGTCACCACCCTCACGTCAACACCGCTTCCCTCACCCTTCACTAAAACCTTGACCTTCTCCCGCTCGAATAATGCATGGCAGACTTACTGGACTTCATCTTGGCAAGCAGTGGGAGCCGAAAAATGTATTCTAGCCCATGGATTAAAAGATTAGCCCCATTTCTCGGTGTCTTCGTAAATTTTCACCCCACCTCTTGGATATTTGGCGACAGGCAGTGCTATTTTGGTATACGTTATCCCCCACAATCCTCTTGGTCGCTATTAGGAGTTACAGTGTAGGGAAATACATCACGCACTCACTAACGAGGTGTTGGGAAGGTTGCTGTGAAAGAGTTGGAGGTCTTAGTTACGCTCCGACCCCACCCTGTGCTATGTGAGCCCCGACCCTGTCCCCTCCAGGCCCCATCCTAGCTTGCCCCGCCCCGCACGCCACCCTTCACCGGCTTCATTAGCAGGGATCAGCTTCATTATTGTGTTGCTGTTGTGGTGAGGAAGGAGGAGGAGGAGGAGGAGGAGGAGGAGGAGGAGGAGGAGGAGGAGAAGAAGAAGAAGAAGAAGAAGAAGAAGAAGAAGAAGAAGAAGGAGGAGGAGGAGGAGGAGGAGGAGGAGGAGGAGGAGGAGGAGGAGGAGGAGGAGGAGGAAAAAAGAAGAAGAAGAAGGAAGGTGTGTGTTTTGGTTCGTCCACCCTCATCACTCTTTTTTTCCTTATCCCTTTCCTCCTCCTCCTCCTCCTCCTCCTCCTCCTCCTCCTCCTCCTCCTCCTCCTCCTATTTGTCACCGCTGCCCTGGCAAGCCTAAGCCGCCGGATATCGCAAAATCAGGCGCAGCATCGGTGCAAAATGAAAACGTGCCACGCTCCTCCTGGGAAACATCCGCGTTTTTCTTGGTACCATCTGTGTAATTGAATCCGTTGTGCTGTGCTCGTGTACCTCAACCTGGATTATTGCGTGCACTTAGCTTCGTGTGTGTGTGTGTGTGTGTGTGTGTGTGTGTGTGTGTGTGTGTGTGTGTGTGTGTGTGTGTGTGTGTGTGTGTGTGTGTGTGTGTGTGTGTGTAAAATATCACTAACTTGTCCTAAACTAACTTTGATCCATGTAAAAGGTAGGAAAAATGATTTTATACAATGAAAAATCAATGCACATTTTCCTAACCTCATGCATTTTAAATTTTTTCTCTTCTTTTGCGTAAGATGAGAGTGCTCAACTTCCCTGCCTTGTAAAAAAGTTGTGGAGTATCTTTGAACGACGCTAAATTATTGAAAGTGAGAACGAGACGAGAGAGGAAAAAACTAAGGGAAGGGAAAAAATGCAAGTTCCAAGCTGCACAAAGAAGGAGAAGACGAAGAAGAAGAAGAAGAAGAAGAAGAAGAAGAAGAAGAAGAAGAAGAAGAAAAAGATGATGATGATTATAAAGAGAAAGTTGAAGATGAAGAAAAAGAAGATGGTGATGATGATGATGATGAAGTAGAAGAAGAAAATGATGATGATGATGATGATGAAGATGAAGAAGAAAAAAAGAAGAAGACGAGGAAGAAAATGAAGTACTAAAACAAGAACAAGAACATCAAGAACGAGCACAATAAAAGAAGAAGAAGAAGAAGAAGAAGAAGAGGAGGAGGAAGAGAAAGAAGAAGAATTTCCTGTTAAGTTACGTCTGAAACTCTGTAGAAAACTGTATCCAACTAATATGAACTTTCCGCATTTTCTAACTTTATCGAATTAAAGACGGTTCGTTCCTCTGGTGACTCTCTTTACAACTTTTTTCCTTTTTTGATTTTCCGCTCGATTCTTTGGCGTAACGTTCGAAGCTCTCGATGTTTCCTTCACTGTTTTTTTTTTTTATTTACTTCACTTCCTTCTTTTCTCTCAATTTATCGTTCATTACCAGCATTAGTATCCACGTCTTCATTACCATTCGTCTTATTTTTCTTATTTTTTTCTTTATCTTCGTCTTTGCCTTTAATATTTTCATTTTTTTTATTATTGTCTTTATTTGTGTCTTCGTCTTCATCTTTATTTTCATTGTCATCATCATCTTTGTTTTTCTACTTTTTATCATTTTTATTGTCATCTTCATCTTTGTCTTTCTCGTCTTTATCATTATCTTTTTTCATTGTCATCATCTTTGTCTTCCTCGCTTTCACTGTTATCTCTCTCTCTCTCTCTCTCTCTCTCTCTCTCTCTCTCTCTCTCTCTCTCTCTCTCTCTCTCTCTCTCTCTCTCTCTCTCTCATCAATGTCAATATAATTTCCGTCTCCGTCATCATTTTCTTAGTCATCTTCGTTAGTATACCATCAGCTTTTCCATCAGTATGTACATTAGTTCGTCAGTGCTCCGTCAGCTTCTCGTCAGCATCTCCGTCAATATGTATTAGTTTCTTGATAACTTGCTCGTTTCCTCCTTTGTCCTGCCCTGACAAGTTGCCATGCCTCAGAACCAGACGTGAAAGAAGCCCAAGGGAGAGCCGGCGAGGTTGGCGGGCGGCCCCTTGGCGTGCGAGTGAGCGAGGAAGAGGAGCGCTGGGCGAGAGGATAAAGGAGTGAGTTTGAGGACGTGGAAGAGGAAGGTGAGCGTGGCGTGAGAGGCTGAAAGGGGGACTGAGGCTTCAAACTCACCGAGATCTGCACTGAACTAGATCTCGTGGATTCGCTCGTTTTCCAGCTTTGCCGTGAGGGTATAAATTTCTCGTTATGTGCCCCGATTAGGGGTTAGTGCTGCCTTAAAGTTCAAACACACGCTGAACTAAACCAACATTGGACGGAATAATAGCGGCTTCCCGTCAGACTGTGTGCAGTGTGTATATTTTCTGTTCGTGTCCCTTGATTTGTTTAAAGAAAGATATCAAAGTCACACCAATTCTTGTACCTCGGCTCAGTGATAAATGTCAGGGATTGTGGCGTCTGGTCAGTCTCCTGCCAGCACACTTAAGATTGCAACCTCAGGCAAAGGGAGACTGAACTGCGGGAGACAGAGTTAGCCGCGTCCCTTGCATCCATCCTGAAGACCTAAGGGGATCCTGGTCCTTGCACTCTGTCACGTATTCAGCCTGGTTCTTCTCCGTCCCCTCCAGACACTCATTTAAATTTCAGAACCTTTGTATTCAACGTTCTTCCATTCTCTCTGTGTTTAATCTCCCGTCTGGAAAGGAGACCTGGAATCCGATGGAGCCTGCAGTAGTGGACTTCACGCCTGAATGCTTCTTGGAGTGACCGTGTCCTCTGGTAATTTTGTTTGTTGAGATCCAGTGAGTGAGTGCACAGGTCAAGGCTCACACACCGCCCAGGCAGAGACGCTTTCCGGGAGGGCTACTGAGACGCTTTCTGGCGGTGGGCTAGAATGCAAGAAGGTGGTCGTGGGAACTTTGCTTTTTTGACTCAACGATTCCTGAATTTTATTGGCACAGCGAATCAGACGACACACACACACACACACACACACACACACACACACACACACACACACACACACACACACACACACACACACACACACAGACACACACACACGGGGAACACGGAAGGAAGGAAAGGCATGAACAAAAACAGAATCGATGCGAAGCAGATTCACAGCCCGAATTGTTGCGAGTCTTTCATAAATCTGTCTCGGTTTTATGAATACACCCAGTGAGAGGGAAAAAAGGGGAAAGAGAGAGAGAGAGAGAGAGAGAGAGAGAGAGAGAGAGAGAGAGAGAGAGAGAGAGAGAATAGCCTCCTCTTTGCTGTTCCATCATTCAAAGGATCATCAGACCAAAACACGGAAACCAGATTTTTGGCGTGACGTTTTTCGCTTGACGTGACGGATTGCACACGTGACCTTGAGGATCTCCTGAAGGACGCTGACGAAGCAGATTTTGTTCTTGTCATCCGCGTCATTGAATTAGTCGCTTTCCTTTCTTGCTCCTTGTTGATGTATATTATTCAACTTAACCCCTTCAGTACCATGCCGCGTTTTCTTATTCCTTCTGCTTACCATTTAGCGATTTATACAGCTTGAGGTTGGGATTAAAATAGTAAAGTCTCTAGCCATTAACCTTTTGACATTCATAGACACTAGTTGACAGAAAGAAAATCATCTAATTGTGCCAAAAAAATGATGGTGAAAATGCGTCTCACTATTGAAGGGATTAAGTGTAAAAGAAAATGAAAAGAAATGAGAAAAAAACAAATTCCGGAAGAAGAGAAAGAGAGAGAGAGAGAGAGAGAGAGAGAGAGAGAGAGAGAGAGAGAGAGAGAGAGAGAGAGAGAGAGAGAGAGAGAGAAAAAAAAGAAACAGGAAGTGCAGAAACCCAAAAGGAAGAAAAAAAAATCACACTACATTGAAAAAAAAGAATAGGTAAAACGAAAAAAAAACAGAAAAATATACAAGTGGATTTAATTATTTCAGGTCATAAATAATCCGCATGAAGGAAAAGACTGATACACAAGCGGAGCGCAAATATACCAGCGTGCATTTATATAAGGAATATGTAAATTTGTGCTGCGCGGCGTGAAATGTTTTATGTACCTCCACATTAACGCAAAAAATGGTGTGAAAACATGGCCACTAAAAATTCTCAGGCGGTGGAAGAAAGGTACAGAGTGAATGCTGAGAGAGAGGAAGGCGCAGGGAGTGGGTGAGTGTGGGAGTGAGTGTGGGGAGTGGGAGTGAGAGGGGAGAGGAGGTAAGAGTAACAAACTCGTGCACGTGAAAGAAACATACTTTTGGAAAATATCCTTGAAAATTTATACGATGGAAAGTTAGAGAGAGAGAGAGAGAGAGAGAGAGAGAGAGAGAGAGAGAGAGAGATTATGGTGAGTAAAGACAGACAAATGGGAGTCTTATGAAGGCAAAGAAAGTTAAAAAAAAAAGAAGAAATAAAAGTACAAATTTGTCATCGATCTATACTGCCAATACATCCCCCATGTGTGTGTGTGTGTGTGTGTGTGTGTGTGTGTGTGTGTGTGTGTGTGTGTGTGTGTGTGTAAAGGAAGGTGGCCCCACTGTTAGCTGTCAGACCCAGCTGTTGTCGCCCCTCCCCCCCACACTCTCTCTCTCTCTCTCTCTCTCTCTCTCTCTCTCTCTCTCTCTCTCTCTCTCTCTCTCATTAATTATTCACTTTTTAATTCTGTACATTATTTTCCTCTCTCTAATCTAACGTCTCCTTTTTCCTTACTTTTTTTTCTCTTTTCTCCTTCTTCTCTTTGTTGCCATTTATCTTTAGTTAATTTATGTTCTTTCATACTTTACTCATATTTTCTTCCAAGCTTTCTTTTTCTCGTTAGGAAATATAACGAAGCACAGAGAGAGAGAGAGAGAGAGAGAGAGAGAGAGAGAGAGAGAGAGAGAGAGAGAGAGAGAGAGAGAGAGAGAGAGAGGTGAGTGGCTCTAGAATTATTCCTTTATATTCAAGACACACCTCAGAGACTTTGGTTGGAGAGAGAGAGAGAGATTTTGTTTTATCTATTAGGAGGTAAGGAATATTGAATAAAAAAAACACCAGAACAAAGAAAAGAATTGGAAGGAAGAGGATGAGAAATTGAGAGAGATGGGTTTTGGTTACAGATAAAAGTAAATACAAGGTGTAGGTCGGTAAAGGTTACAGGTTACAGGTGCAGGTAAGGGAAGTAATTAGTGTTGCTTTCGTCACCAAAATGTTGCACCTGAATTTTTATTTTCTCATATTTTCTCATTTTATTCCAACTTTCTTCTATTTTCAATTTTAGATTCAGTTGTTTTGGTAAAGAGGAAAATGTTGCAGTGCTGATTTTGAGAGAGAGAGAGAGAGAGAGAGAGAGAGAGAGAGAGAGAGAGAGTAGGGTGGGGGAGGAATAATTTTAGTCTACACAACTGATTTCCATAAATTTTCACTGTTAGTTCGCCGTTGCTGCCACCACCACCACCACCACCACCACTACTTTCACTTCCACAAATTTTGACACCAAAAATGTATACAGTGAGTCTCACATTACCTGCACATCAAATCCCTTCCCTCAGCCCCACCTGGCCACTTTTACCTGCCCTTAGCGGCACACCTGAGCTCGACCCCCTCCCTTGCTACACCCACACCTGAGAAACCCAAACTTAAATTCACCTTAGAAGATTTTACCTCATATTTTGTAGATACCAAGAATATGTGTCACGTTTTAGCTCCCTTTGGTTGAAAATTCTCGTCTTATTCACTTCTCCATTAAGGATCGAAGTGATTATTGGTGTTAGTTTAATTTGGAGCATTGCATTCTGGGTGAACACTTGTATGTAGAGAAACGATGAGGTTACATTTCTTTTTGGTTTTTCGTGTGCGATTCTTAACACTTGTGGAGAGACAGAGACAGAGAGACAGACAGAGACAGAGAGACAGACAGATACATAGAGACAGAGACAGATATATATAGACAGACACATATATACAAGAGCAGGAAGACAGAATCACACACACACACACACACACACACACACACACACACACACACACACACACACACACACACACACATATGTACACACACATTTGTGCCCGTCGTTGAAGTCGTGACAAGTGATGAGTGCGATTCACGTGAGTGGTGAAGGATGATGATTTTTGATAGCTGTGCTGGTGACAAATGGCGGTCGTTCGTGCGTGTGTGTGTGTGTGTGTGGGTGGGTGGGTAGGTAGGTGGGGTGTGTGTGGGTGGGCGGAGAGAAAGGAAGCTAGTTGTGTGCGCTTTAATAGATAAGTCTCTCTCTCTCTCTCTCTCTCTCTCTCTCTCTCTCTCTCTCTCTCTCTCTCTCTCTCTCTCTCTCTCTCTCTCTCCCTCTCCCAACTTGTGAGAAAGAGATATTACTTTCTGATTGCATTTTGGGTTCCTTTTATTAGCACGTCTATCAAAATTCTCTCTCTCTCTCTCTCTCTCTCTCTCTCTCTCTCTCTCTCTCTCTCTCTCTCTCTCTCTCTCTCTCTCTCTCTCTCTCTCTCTCTCTCTCTCTCTCTCTCTCTCTCTCTCTCTCTCTCTCTCTCTCTCTCTCTCTCTCTCTCTCTCTCTCTCTCTCTCTATGTGAATGTGAATGAGTAGAGAGAGAGAGAGAGAGAGAGAGAGAGAGAGAGAGAGAGAGAGAGAGAGCACCCATAACAAAAGAACATCTGTACCCTTATATAAACCAGTAAGAGAGGGAGTTTGATACCGGGAAATCTTGCCTGTATCCAGACAGCGAGCGACAGGTAACACGGTGGCTAAGAAAGAGACGGTATTTTTTTGTTCAGTCTCCCTTCAAAAAGAAAAAAAAATTGAAAACGTCTTTCGAGCCTTGAGATCTACAGGAAATGAGAAAGAGAGAGAGAGAGAGAGAGAGAGAGAGATTGGATAGGCAACAAGGATGGGAAAATGTGTAAAGGGAGTTAAAAGAAAATGGAATAACCGTTTGAAGAGGAGAAAGTTGGCAGGGAAAGAATGCTTAAAGGTGGAAGGAATAAAGAAAGGAGATGAGGGACGGAGAAAGAGCCAAGGAGAGCGAAAGGCAGTTGGTGAGATGAAAGTGGAAAGAGAATTTACAAGCAGGGAAGGAAGAAAAAGAAAAGTGAAAAGAGAAAGAGGTGAAATGATAGGAAGCGAAATTCACGTTATTACAATCAGACAGGAATGAAAGATTGTCGATAAAACTCACCACTGAAGGGAAAGGGAAAAGAAAAGTGTAAATGAGAAATGATACTCCTCAGTATGATGGAAAATGCATGACGAGCGTAGCCATTTTGATTTTTTTTTCTTTTATGTTATGGCGTATAGCGCCTTTTGGTCTAATTGAAGA
>NC_059277.1:9407269-9419769 GCF_017591435.1 Portunus trituberculatus
AGTAGTAGTAGTAGTAGTAGATGTTGTTGTTGTTGTTGTTGTTTTTTGTTGTTGTATTAGCAGTAATGGAAGAAAGATAAGAGATAAAGGGAGTGGAAGTAAATAATATGAATACTCATGAGAGAGAGAGAGAGAGAGAGAGAGAGAGAGAGAGAGAGAGAGAGAGAGAGAGAGAGAGACGCTTTAAATAAGAGATGTGTGAACGTTTAGTAGAAAGAACGAAACTAGGAAAAAAATAGAAGTTGAGAAAAAGAATAGAAAGGAATATAGGAAAATAACATTGAAAAGAGACAAATCAAGAACAACAAAAAATGCTGCTAAAAATTAAAATAAAAAGACAATACAGAATACAAGCGGAACTTAAAAGCAAAAAGTACTGATAAATTCTGGAACTCCCTGCCTGCTTCTGTATTTCCAACTTCTTAAAATTTAACTTCTTTTAAGAGAGAGCTGTCAAGACATTTGTCCCTGGCTTTTGACTAATTCTTTCGCATCTTTTATCGAGACTGCAATTCCAATGGGCCTTTTTATATATATATTTTTCCAATGGTAGTTCTCCCTCTTACATAAAAAAAAAGCAATAGAGTAAAAGATAAATACGGGAGGGAGTATAAAGCAAGGAGGCAGCGATGCATAAGTCAATAAGGAGACAGACGGAGCTCCAACACACGCGACAAAGGCCAAAAATAAGATATAACCTAATGTTTTGAGCCAGAAAAGTCACCTACAGAACTCGGGAACTTAAAGGAGGAACAATTCATGAGCTTTTTATCAAATTCTGGCGGCTCAAGTTGGGTAAATAAATTAAAGGGAAAAGTACGAAGGAGAAATACCAATAAAGTAGTCAGTTCTATAGCTCATGATTCACGTGGTTCCAGTAGCTGTAGGAAGTTCATAAACGATTTTTTGCCCAGTTTTACCATCGTCTTGAGTTTAATCACATAGTAGTAGTAGTAGTAGTAGTAGTAGTAGTAGTAGTAGTAGTAGTAGTAGTAGTAGTAGTAGTTGTTGTTGTTGTTGTTGTTGTTGTTGTTGTTGTTGTTGTTGTTGTTGTTGTTGTTGTTGTTGTTGTTGTTGTTGTTGTTGTAGTAGTAGTAGTGATGGTGATGGTAGTAGTAGTAGTAGTAGTACTAATTGTTCTTTTTGTTGTATATAGTAGTAGCAGAAATACAGCAGCAGCAGCAGCAGTAGTAATAGCAGCATTAGTAGTAGTAGTAGTAGTAGTGTTAGCGGTGGTGGTGGTGGTGGTGGTGGTGGTGGTGGTAATCATTGCATTATAGTTTATTATTGTCGTCCTCGTCGCTATCTGTAACGGTACTGGCGACAACTGGTAGTAAATACTGAGCAGTAATGGCAGTAATGGTAAAACTCCTTTGCTTATAATGGCGAGGAATAACACACAATATCAAAACTTTGCCCATTTCACTGTTTTCTTTTCATCTTAGTTTTTCGGCAGAGGCAGCGATGACCGTGGTGGTGTGGGGAGGGGGGCAAGGAGGGAGTACCAGGAGGGAGGGAGAGTGAAATTAATGAAGTAAAATATAGCCTGGAGGAGTAACAGTGCAATCTGCGTGAGTTACTGCAATGGGACGATTTGGTTGTGTTTTTGTGTCCTATTAACGAGGGCGGAGGGAGCGGAGGAAAGACATCAAAGAGCGAAGAGGGACTGTGATGCATGGACTGGAGGAGGAGGAGGAGGAGGAGGAGGAGGAGGAGGAGGAGAGGGAGGAACAGGACGAGGAAAAGAAAAGAGAAGCGACATGAGCGTTAAATAAAGCGATTAACGAAAAGAAAGTGACTACTGATATCTCTCTCTCTCTCTCTCTCTCTCTCTCTCTCTCTCTCTCTCTCTCTCTCTCTCTCTCTCTCTCTCTCTCTCTCGTCCTCCATAAATGGGACACAAATTAATTAAATAAAGAAACTAAATCTAAAGAAATAAAACTTGACCTCAATAAGAAATTTAATCATACAAGCAAGAAAGCTAAAAAAGAAAAAGAAAGAAAGAAAGAAAGGAAGAAATAGGTAAATAAACTGCCAAAGCAAAATACAAACAGTCAAAACACACACACACACACACACACACACACACACACACACACACACACACACACACACAAAGAATCAGATCACACACAAGGCCACACAAAGGCATCGGCAGCAGTAATGATAGCGAAGCACACGAGATCACAGGACCCAGGGAAGAAGAAGAGGAGGAAGAAGAAAGGGATAACAAGGGAGGAAAAAAAAGGAGAAAACTCGAACATGTAGCATTCTAGTTGTTATTGAAGACTGTATTACTCTCCCCACTTCCCCCCCCCCCCGTCTTCCCCGTCCCACGCACCCACACAGAACATATGTGGAGAAAATCAAAGAAATCAACAATATTTTAAAGATAAGAAAAATTACCTACTGTTTGTTAATATTTTTGTAGATTATGTTTTTCTCAGTTACTCTAATTAGGGACTTTTTAAGAGAATCTGCTACGCTTTCATTGAGGCTGAGTATATATTATTGTACATTATTTATTTATTTATCTGTCTATTATTTATTGGGTTAGGGAAGGTTGTGGTGGTGGTGGTGGATTAGTTTGTGGTGGTGGTGGTTTTAGGGATGCTCTGAGTAGTTTACGTGACAAGGGAAGTTAATTTGTTAGGTGCTGTGAGGCTGAATGATTAATGATGGTTGTGGGAGCGGCTTTTCTATGTTTTTCTTATCTTTTTCTAGTTTATTTTCATATATCCATGTTTTCTTATCTTTTCATTCCTTTATTTTTTATATTGCGCGGCTTCTTTATGTTTTTCTTATCTTTTCTTTCGTTTATTGTCATATGGGGCGGGTTTTCCATGCCTTTCTTATCTTTTTCTTAGTGTATTTTTATATGGTGTGCCTTTCCCATGTTTTCCTTATCTTTTTCTAGTTTATTTTTATACAGGGTGGCTATTTCTATATTTTTCTTATCTTTTTTTTTAGTTTATTTTGATGTGGGGCGCTTTTTTCCATGACTTCTTATCTTTTCTTTCGTTTATTTTTATGTGAGGCTCCTTTTCTATGTTTTCTCATCTTTTCTTTCGTTTATTAATTTGTCTATGTTTTCTTATCGTTTCTTTCCTTCCTTTTATATGGGGCGCCTTTTCTATGTTATCTTATCTTTATATAGTCAATCTTTATACGGGGAACCTTTTCCATGTTTTCTGATCTTTTTCCAGTTTATTTTTATATGGGTCCACTTCTTTATATTTTTCTTATCGTTTCTTTCGTTTATTTTTACATGGGGCCTCGTTTCTATATTTTTCTTATTTTTTCTAGTTTATTTTTATACAGAGCGCCTTTTCTATATTTTTCTTATCTTTTTTTAAGTTAATTTTTATACAGAGCGCCTTTTCTATGTTTTTCTTATCATTTCTTTCGTTTTTTTTTTATATGGCTCCTTTTTCCATGTTTTCTTACCTTTTCTTTATTTTATTTTTATAAGGAACGGCTTTTCCTTGTTTTTCTAATCTTTTCTTTCGTTTTATTTTCCTTTTTTAATTTGGACATCTTTAAAGAACACATTTTGACGCAAGAGAAGAATGCCACTCAACTCTCGCTCCTCTGCTGAATAAGTAATGTTTTCAAATTCGCTGGTTTTGTCCCTGTGATTTCTTGATGCTCCTTTTTTGCAACACTTTTAGTATCAACAGCTAGACAATAAAAAAAATAAAGAAAAGCTCCAGATCCAAAAAAGCAAAGGTCAAATAAAAGGAAAAGGAAAATAAAATGGTTAGAGAAAACTCCAAAGTGAGTGAGTGAAAGTGTTGACGGATACTTCATTCTTATATTACTTAGCAGGACAGAATAAGTGTGAGAGTGATTAGAAAGTGTGGAGGAGGAGGAGGAGGAGGAGGAGGAAAGAAGAAGAAGAAGAAAAAAAAGACGAAGAAGAAGAAGAAGAGGAGGAAGAGGAAGAGGACGAGAACGAGGAGGAGGAGGAGTAGGAGTAATAGCACTGTTGAGTATATTGCAAAAACGAAAAGCCAATCAAATATATCTATAGACGAGACGCGAACGCAATAATGTATACTGGGACATCCTATTGACATTTTCCACGGAGCAATTTAGAGTGTAATGTATCCCCCGCTGTATAACTCATCGCCCGGACACTTGCTTCTTGACACGCGTTGCAGTTGCCGCCTCTCGTGTGAATAATGGATTAAATATTTACCAATCACTCAAAACTCGTGATTAAAGAGGAAGCGTTTTACATGTCACAACACAAACAATAACTTTTCTCTACAACAAAAGCATAAATAGTTGTAACTACCACCACCACCACCACCAACACCACCACCACTACTATTACTACTACTACTACTACTACTACTACTACTACTACTACTACTACTACTGCTGCTGCTGCTACTGCTACTACTACTGGTGCTACTCCTCCTCCTCCTCCTCCTCCTCCTCCTCCTCCTCCTCCTACTACTACTACTACTACTACTACTACTACTACTACTACTACTACTACTACTACTACTACTACTACACCAACACCACCACCACCACTACCACTATCCAACAACAACAACAACTGGTGGTGGTGGTGGTGGTGGTGGCGGTGGTTGTGGTGGTGATGTTGTTGCTTCTACTACTTTAGTCTGAAAACTACATTAGAGCTAAATTTAACTTCAATTTCAGGTGTTTTCAGCCTTAATATTACACCTGAAGGGTATTTCTATCTCGTGTCTCCAATTCCTTACCCTCATTTTTCCTTTCTCTCTCTCTCTCTCTCTCTCTCTCTCTCTCTCTCTCTCTCTCTCTCTCTCTCTCTCTCTCTCTCTCTCTCTCTCTCTCTCTCTCTCTCTCGCTCTCCTATAATACGAGTGTTTTTCTCTTCCATTCATCTTCTTTTTCTCTCTCTTCCTCTGTTCGTCTTCCCCTAACTCCTCTTCCCCCTTACTTTTTCTCCCACCTCCCCTCTCCTTTCCTCTTTCTCATCTCTTTTTCTCCTTTAACCGGTTCCTCCCTTTCTCTTCCCACATTTAACATACCTTTGCCTTCACTTCCATGTCCTTTCCTCGTTTCTCTTTTCTATTCCTATTTTTTTCCTCCTTTTTTCTTCACTTCTCCCTTTCTTCATATCTCCGTTGTCCTTTCCATCTGGTCGTTTCTTTTCCTGTTTCTCCCTTCCTCCCTTCCTTCATTCCTCTTACACGTACGTCCTTTTCTCTCACTTTTCTCTTTTCCTCCCCGTGCATTCTTCTCCTCTTCGCTTTCCTACACTTTGCTCCCCCCTCTGTGTACCCTTTCCTCCCTTTCTCTCCTCTTCTTTGCAATTTTTCCCATAGTTCCATCTCTATTGTCTTTTTGCTGTTCATCTCTTTCGCACCATTTTCTATTTCACATCCCCACTTTTTACCCTCTCTCCTCTTCCTCTCTACCCTCATGCTCTCCCTCTCCCCTCTGTCTCTCTCCTCTCTCCCCTGTCCCGCCATTAATAACAACACCTCATTAACACATTCCCGAGCTCGCCAGAATAAGTCGATATACGCGGGGAGGAAAATGAGAACATCACACTGTGTATTAATGTATGAGGCTCTGTGTGTGTGTGTGTGTGTGTGTGTGTGTGTGTGTGTGTGTGTGTGTGTGTGTGTGTGTGTGTGTGTGTGTGTGTGTGTGTGTTTCCGTACCTAATCATACATTGGCACACTTTCCTACTTGCTTGTATACATTCTCTCTCTCTCTCTCTCTCTCTCTCTCTCTCTCTCTCTCTCTCTCTCTCTCTCTCTCTCTCTCTCTCGCTCTCGCTCAAATATAAGAAAAAAAACCCACTGAAACTAGACACGACACGACACGGCATAGTATGTACAAATATATGTGTCGAAATAAAATATAGAAAAAAGCAAACAAAAATACGAATTAAAAAAAGGGCGCAGACAAGCAGAGTATGACAAAAAAAAGTGTATCATCACGACAGCCTAAAAAAGAGAGGGAAAAAATCAGTATAGGCAGAAAGTCCGATTGCTTCCCAGATTGACGAGTTCCAATTGAGTTTTTTAATACCAGAAAATTTCGGAGAGAGAGAGAGAGAGAGAGAGAGAGAGAGGGAGGGAGGGAGAGAGTATAATCAGGTGAATAAACAAAGGTACAAAAGACACAGAAATAAAGAAAAGATGCAAAATATGAGATGTCTGAAAGAAGAAGACTTGAGAGAGAGAGAGAGAGAGAGAGAGAGAGAGAGAGAGAGAGAGAGAGAGAGAGAGAGAGAGAGAGAGAGAGAGAGAGACGGGGAGGCTGGTGATGATGAGTACCTTCACACACACACACACACACACACACACACACACACAGCACGTAGTGCAGCGGTTATTACAACTGTACATATTCGTAAGACAGCAAATTAATGTGTGTGTGTGTGTGTGTGTGTGTGTGTGTGTGTGTGTGTGTGTGTGTGTGTGTGTGTGTGTGTGTGTGTGTTAATCCCATTTCTCGCATTTCAAGTTCATATTCTCATCATGTCTCATCCAGTCAGGAAATGAGAGAGAGAGAGAGAGAGAGAGAGAGAGAGAGAGAGAGAGAGAGAGAGAGAGAGAGAGAGAGAGAAGAAGAGAGAGAGAGAGAGAGAGAGATGAAAAGATATCCTTTGAAAAGACTGCAGAGGAAAGAAAGAGTAAGAAAAAGAGCTAAACACTTCAAAAGGAACCTACGAAATGTTGAGAGAGAGAGAGAGAGAGAGAGAGAGAGAGAGAGAGAGAGAGAGAGAGAGAGAGAGAGAGAGCATCAGTAGGAGGGAGATGAGAGGGAAATGAGAGTGCATAAGCAAAAGGAAGTGAAAAGGAGAGAGAGAGAGAGAGGGAGGGAGATAAAGAAAGAAACACGAGGGAATATTTGGAGAAATGAAGAGAGAGAGAGAGAGAGAGAGAGTCGTTTCATTATTTATTCAGTCTTTTCATTCATTTATTGTAGCCTTTAGCCAATCTCCTTTCCATATCAATAATACAAAGATAGATGGAATGGCTAAAAGGTAGACACACAGACACAGACAGACACACAGACACACAGACACATAGACACAGACAGACACAGACAGACAGGTGAGCCGCGACAGTCTTCCTCGTTCAGGTAAGTGAGATGGACAGGTGAAAACATATCCCTCAGAAACTCATTATCCTTCCCTTCCTCATTCCATTTTCCACATCCTGCCTTGTCATTGTGGAGTCGCCAACCTTTTTTCCTTCTCGTCTTCAGAAATAACACTTTTTTTTGCTTTTTTCTGCTATTATGCACCCCTCAGATTCTTGCTGGTGTTATTTTCAGTAGTCTTTGCTGTGGCTGGGGTCTTGGTATTTGTACAGGAATGATTAGTCGTTGAAAAGGTTCTAGTTGTAATAGTAGTAGTAGTAGTAGTAGTTGTTGTTGTAGTAGTAGTAGTGATGAAATGTAGTATAAATAACAGGAGTTGCAATTGTAGTAGAAGTAATAGCAGTAGTAATTGTTGTTGATGTAGATATAGTGTTGAAGAAGAAGTTGTAGTAGTAGTAATAGGTGTAGTAGTAGTAGTAATATTCGTAGAAGTAGTAGTAGCAGTAGGAAGAGCATTAACAGTAGTACTCGCCTTAGGATCAGCAGTAACAGTAGCAGTGTAATGGCAGAAGCAGTAACAGTCAGAAGGTGAAGATGAATATTGCAGGAAATTCTTAATCACTTTTTTTATATTACAGATCCGGTTGGGGAAATTATACACATCCGTTGATCTATTTCTTTCCCCGTGTGTGTGTGTGTGTGTGTGTGTGTGTGTGTGTGTGTGTGTGTGTGTGTGTGTCTTCCTGTTTATTCATCTACGTGTAATTGTTTTTTTTTTTTTACGTTTCTCATTTGTTTGTCTCTTTTTCTCCCCAGCCGTGTATGGAGTGGGAGGCGCTATTTGCATACTTGATTATTTGCATTCCGTGTGCTGTCATGATTACGAACTGAGGCCTCGCCAGGATTGCTTTTTTTCATAATATACCAAAGCGAGCGAGTGAGTGACGGACTCGATGGTGGATGGTTGACGTATGAGAAAAATAAATCTGTGTTATTTAAGAGTATAACTACAGGCTACATTAATCTCTGTCAGAAAGTGGAGGAGGAGGAGGAAGAGGAAAAGGGAGGTTATGTAGAGTAAGAATAGAAAGTTGTGATGTTAGTGAGTAAAGAAGGCGGTTGGAGGAATAAGGAGAGGGAAAAAGAAGAGGAAGAGGAGGAAGATGGTATGGTGTACGCGGAGTGAGAGAATGAGAACAAATGAGACGTTTATCTTCCTCGGGAACAAGAAATCATCACTGAGCAAAATTTTCCAGAACACACCACCACACTTCCACTTGCTTTCCTTCACATGAGCGGTGCCTTTACTCACCTTCTGCTAGCCTGCGAGTCTTTCCAGGGAGGCGGGGCGCAAACAGACGCTGCGTGGGGGGAGAATGGTGCCTGGTGTGCCTGGAGGCTGCCCGGGGCCCGCCAACACTCGCCTGGCCGCTTGGGTGACTGATCGTGGCTGAGTTACGATGTCGCTGAGGGGGAACACTTCCGGGGGTGGCGGCGGCAGGTCAAGGCGGGAAGGCGCGACTCTTGTACCCGTGAAGACATCGAGAAGGTCTCACGCTACTCACCACTTCAAGAATCAATTCCCTTTCCAGACAGATTGGCTTTAACCGGGTCAAAACTGTGCCAAACTGTGCCAAAACTGTGCCAGGGCGGGTCAGAACTGGGTCAAACCGTGTCGGAACTGGGTCACTGTCACACCATCGTAACAAGAGAGAAAAAGAGAGAAAGAGAGACAGAGAAAGAGACAGAGACACAGGATGAAGCACATACAATGCCCACGCACGGACTTCTCCCACCACACTTGGGAGAGGTGGAGGAACGAACGCCAAAGCCACGCACCCACGCCCGCCCTAAGGGACAGCACCTCCTGGATAAAGGGGACGGTGCACAGGAGTAGACGAGTGGCAGACGAGACGCGCACACCTCCCCTCCACGCCGGTCTGTCCCACACTGAGCCCAGGTACTGACTAGACACGGTTCCGCCACCCGCCCGCCGCCCGCCACCCACCCCGCGCCCGCTGTCATCCTCTTGTTTTCCCTTCCCTGCCGCCCCTAGTGTTTTTTTTTTACCTCTCTCTCTCTCTCTCTCTCTCTCTCTCTCTCTCTCTCTCTCTCTCTCTCTCTCTGGTTTTCGATCCCTTTCTAAATGTTTATCTTGTTTCGCTCTTCCACTCTCCCACATTCCTCTTATCCTCGTCCTTTCTCTCTCTCTCTCTCTCTCTCTCTCTCTCTCTCTCTCTCTCTCTCTCTCTCTCTCTCTCTCTCTCTCTCTCTCTCTCTCTCTCTCTCTCTCTCTCTCTCTCTCTCTCTCTCTCTCTCTCTCTCTCCATTTGCCTTTCTTTTTTTGTTTTCTTTTTGTCTTCTATTTTTTTATGTTCTCTTTATGTCCTTTTTTGTCTTCATTACTTGCTTCCACTCCTTTCATTTTCATTTCCTACATATACTTCCTATCCTTCTATCTTCTTTCCTTCCTTCTTTATGTCGTGTCTCGTTTTCATTTTGTCATCCTTTTTTTACCTTTGTTTTTTTTTCATTCATTATTCATTGTCTTTCTGCCCACCTTCCATCTTTTCTTATTTTTTCTTTTTTTTTTCTTCCTGTGTTTCGTCTCTCCTGCTGTCCGCTTTTCTTCTTCTTCTTCTCCTTCTCCTCCTCCTCCTCCTCCTCCTCCTCCTCCTCCTCCTCCTCCTCCTCCTCCTCCTCCTCCTCCTCCTCCTCCTCCTCCTCCTCCTGTTTAATACTGATTTGCGAAGAAACTTTTTTAACGTAAGAATAGTTGAACGTTGGAACAAGCTGCCAGCGTCCGTCGTCCAAGTTAACACGATAGCTACGTTCAAAAGTAAATTAGACAAGTTTTATAAAGAAAATGGTTTCCGATCATTTTTTTTTCTTTTAGCGATAGTAGTAGTTACACTAGATACCTCTTTTTCTTAGCGATAGTAGTAGTTACATTAGTACTCTCTTTTTTTTCCATCTTTCCTGTGTAAATTTCCCGGATTGTCCTTCTCAGCAATCGGGGTGTATTTTTCGTCTTATTTCTTGCCGGGTGACGCCGGAGGAGTGGTGGTGGGAGGAGCTTCATCTGTTCTATCCTTACCTCCTACTAAGTATGTAGCTTCTGTACATGTAGTTTAGTAAACGAGTGACCTCGTCATAGGTCGCAAGGCCTCCTGTCACTCGTCTTTCCTATTTATTCCTATGTATTCCTCCTCCTCCTCCTCCTCTACTCCACATCTCCTTCGGTTTTGTTTCATTTATCTTTCTACTTCACTACTCGATGTCTTCCGCTCCTCCTCCTCTCCCCTTCCTCCTCCTCCTCCTCCTTATCCTCATCCTCCCATTATCGGTGCCTCCGTATTTTTCTCTTCCGTATTATTTTCTCCTCCTGCCCATTCCTTCTCTTCACAAGTGTCTCCACGGAACAAGAAGGGGGAAGAAGTGAAGGAGGGAAGAAGGAAAAAATGTGAGGAGAGAAATGATGGTAGTGATGAATGCCTGTGTGTGTGTGTGTGTGTGTGTGTGTGTGTGTGTGTGTGTGTGTGTGTGTGTGTGTGTGTGTGTGTGTGTGTGTGTGTGTGTGTGTGTGTGTGTGTGTGTGTGTGTGTGTGTGTGTGTGTGTGTGCGTGTACCTGTCTATCTTCTGTCTGTGAATAGAAAAATGGCGTGTGAAGAGAAGAGTCGATGTCGATGTAGCTCAGAATAGATTTTTTGTTATATTTGTTTGTTTTTTTATTGTTCCAACTTCGATGAAGGAGAATTTTAACCACGAGAGAGAGAGAGAGAGAGAGAGAGAGAGAGAGAGAGAGAGAGAGAGAGAGAGATAACACGCACCTCCTTAATTAGTAACATTAACTCGGTGTTTTGATCACGTGAGGCTTACCTGAGGGGTTAAGGAAGGAAAAGGTTGAAGAAGTATTAAGACACAGACACACAGACAGACAGACAGACAGACAGGCAGGCAGACAGACAGACAGACAGACAAAACAGACAGACAGACAGACAGACAGACAGACAGGCAGGCAGGCAGGCAGGCAGACAGACAGACAGATAGACAGGCAGGCAGTCAGGCAGGCAGTCAGACATAGACAGACAGACAGACAGACAGACAGGCAGACAGACATCAGGCAAGCAGGCAGACGGACAGACAGGGAGGCAGACAGACAGACAGACATACATACAGACAAATAGACAGACAAATAGACAGACAAACAGACAGACAGACAGACCGACAGACACAGACAGACAGACAAACAGACAGGCAGACAGATAGACTGACAGACACAGACACACAAGGGAAGAGATAAGAGAAAGGTGCACAAATACAGAAAGAAAGACCAACTGAGTGATAGAAAGAGTCGAACGCACATGGACAAAAAGTTATAGACAGATACACGAAACCAGAGAGGCAGTGAGACGGACAGACCAGTAGACATCATACCCGAGAGACAGATAGAAGCATGCACACGATAATAGATTGGTAGGCACACAGATAGATAGACAAGTAGACACAGTAACCGAGGGACTAGATAAAGACAGGCAATCAAAGACAAATAGATACAAAGAGTGGGAAATAGGTAAGGAAGAAAACTTGAATAGGTTGAAGTGATGATTGAATGAGAGAGAGAAAGAGAGAGAGAGAGCTGGAAGAAGTCACTGTATGCAACTGTAGAATTTTTTTAGACAGAGATACAAAGAATGACACAAGATAAACAATGAGACAGACAGAAAAAAAAAGGGCAAATGTACATACTAATATATAAACAGTTCTCTAACATGACGAGAGAAGCTAAAAATAAAGACATCGAGATGAGGTGAAGGGGATTTCTGTAATAAAAATTGTGAAAACATGACCACGGAAAGTAAAAGTGTGCGGCAAAGGAAGGCGGAGATTGCTTTCCTTTGATGTTATATATAGGTTAGCGAATCTGAGGAAAACTCCCACTCTACAGAAAAGAGTGAAGGTAAAACGAGAATGATAAATATTGTACAGTGAATATACGAATGAAATAGAGTCTACATTGTATTGAGAGATATGTACGGTGGAGCTTTATTACTGTGTGGAAAATCTCTCTAAGGAAAATGTTTTGGTTTTACAGGAAATATTCAAGGAAAAATTATTTGATATAGAAAGTTACTTATGAAAATTTGTTGAGAAGATACAGTAAAAATCTCTCTCTCTCTCTCTCTCTCTCTCTCTCTCTCTCTTTACATAAATGGAACACAAATTAAAGAAAGAAAATAAATCTAAAAAAAATTAAACTTGACCTCAATAAGAAATTTAATCATACGAGCAAGAAGAAAGATAAAAAAGAAAAGAAAGAAAACAGGTAAATATACTACCAAAACAAAATACAAACAGTCCAACACACACACACACACACACACACACACACACACACACACACACACACACACACACACACACACACACACACACA
>NC_059277.1:9432269-9447269 GCF_017591435.1 Portunus trituberculatus
CTCAGTCGCCTTCACCGTCAGGGAGACCTCGACTTATCCTCAACCTCCTCGGGGCGTTAAAAGAGATGCCGGAAATAGATCACAGTGTCTCCTGAACCTTCGTAGTGGTGTTCCAAGCTTCGAAGTGAGGGTTCTAAGCTTCGTAGTGGTGGTTCCAAGCTTCGTAGGGGGGGTTCCAAGCTCCGTGATGGGGGTTCCTAAAAGCTTCGAAGTGGAGGTTCCTGAAGGCAATAAACACATAGGGAGACTGAGAGAAAAGAAAAAGAATTCAGCGGGAGAGATAGAGAGAAAAGAGAAAATAAGTGGGGAATGGGTAGTTAACGGATTGGAGAGAAGAAATGCTTGTAGTGGGGATTTTGTGAAGGTTCCTTGTTAGGGTTCTTGAAGCCTTCGGAGTAGAAGTTGTTAGAAGATTTTGTTGACGTAAGTTGCGAATTTTAAAACGAAAGTGTTTTACAGAGACCAAATTGAAGCTTCGTGCGTATCGTAGTGAAGGTTCAAATCAAAGTAATGAAAACTATGTTATATAAGTTGACCTTCTTAAACATCTATCTGGTCCTTAGGAATTGAATTAAGTGTTCTTAGGGCTGAAAGTACAAGTTCTAAGGAGTTCAAGTTAAGTTTTCCAAGTTTTTTTATGTTCAAAGTGAAGGTTCATAAGAGTATCAAGATGGAGGTTGTATATATTTTTGTCTGGTGATAGAAATTAAGGTTCCTGATGAAAGACTGTATTAGAGTTTATTAGAGATCAAAGTGGAGGGCTTTTCGATGTATAATTCTCATAGTTTTCAACCTCTTCAGTACCATGACGCATTTTTTTTTATATCTATTCTACATACTATTTGGTGATATTATAAAGCTTCAGAAACTTATGTGGGGATTAGAATAGTGAAAAAGTCTGGTCATTAATCCTTTAGCTTCCATAGACCCTTCCTAAGGTAAATAAAATCGTGTAATCATACCCAAAACTGAAGATAAAAATGCGTTCCAGTACTGAAGGTGTTAAGGATTGCAGTGGATCGAAGCGACGAGTGTTTGGGATCGAAGTCCTGCTGAAGCCAAAGTGCGAGACGCGGCGCGGTGATGTGGCGCCAGCGTGGCCTTGGTATTAGTGGAGAATAATGAAACATGGTGAATAATGAAGAAAGTGTGAACGGAATACGCGGCTGTGTGGCATGAGAAGAATGTCGACTCTCTCTCTCTCTCTCTCTCTCTCTCTCTCTCTCTCTCTCTCTCTCTCTCTCTCTCTCTCTCTCTCTCTCTCTCTCTCTCTCTCTCTCTCTCTCTCTCTCTCTCTCTCTCTCTCTCTCTCTCTCTCTCTCTTAACGTCAAGAACGCTTTAAAGTATTTGACATTTTTTTTCATATTTAATTACGTTTTAGAACTGCGAATATAATCTCTCTCTCTCTCTCTCTCTCTCTCTCTCTCTCTCTCTCTCTCTCTCTCTCTCTCTCTCTCTCTCTCTCTCTCTCTCTCTCTCTCTCTCTCTCTCTCTCATATTTGAATCGCAAGTTTTGATCGCTTAAAAGAACTAAACAAGCATGTTCTTCTCATCATTATTTGCTTGGTGTGTGTTTCAGGCGGAACGAGAGATAGGAGAGAAAAAGATAAAGGCTTTCAGTTATTATATGTGTACTTTGAAATATGGACGATCCTCTTTTTTTTCATTGTATTTTGCATTCTTTTTTTTTTTTTTCATATTTGTCCTTTATCTGGTGACGGGTACTAGATATGAAAGTATAAATAGATCGAGAAAAAATAGCATCGGTACATCAGTTCTAAATGTATTCGTTGCATAAAACATAATTTTAAATGCAGCTCATATGACTACACACACACACACACACACACACACACACACACACACACACACACACACACACACACACTTATACATTTTTCCCCCTTTCTGGTCAATATACGCCTCGCCATCACCAAGATAGTTTTTTTTCTTTCTTTTGTCAAGCTGCGCGAGTGAATAAGCAAACATGTAAACAGAGAAAGGTTAGAAATTAAAAAAAAAAAACATCGTTTGCTATGTCGCTTTTTATCATTTCTGGGAATTTGTCAGAAGCTTAACGGATAATATTTTTCTATCCATTTTTTTTTTAATCTACTCGTATATATAACTCATGATTGAAATTCCCGGAAAACAACAAGTATATCAATAAGTAACTATCATCTATTTTTGTTCATCTAGTCTGCTCGTGTCACTTTACGTATGGAAGGCAAAGGATCGAGCACCAGTTGAGTATTATTAGTAAAGGGTGAAGTAGATGAGTGTCAGGTGAGAGACGAGTGTAATATCGGTGATTCATTGCGTGAGTGTTAAAAAAGTGTCACCTCTTTATTTACCTTTAGAAACACCGTGCTTACCTGTGTTAGTTGATTGGTAGTATTATTAGTCACAGGTCAAGTAGGGGAGCGTCAGGTGAGAAACGAGTGGGAGTCACCTCTGCAGCATCCGTGAGTCAGTATATGACTGTTGATAAAGTGTCACCTCTTTATTTACCTTTAGAAACACCGTCCTTACCTGTGTTAGTTAATTAGTAGTATTATTAGTCTCAGGTCAAGTAGGTGAGTGTCAGGTGAGAGATGAGTAGGAGTCACCTGTGCAGCATCCGTGAGTTAGTATGTGAGTGTCTTTATTTACATTTAGAACAGCCTGCTTACCTGTGTTAGTTAATTAGTAGTATTATTAGTCTCAGGTTAAGTAGGTGAGTGTCAGATGAGAGACGAGTAGGAGTCAGCTGTTTGGTATCAGTGAGTCATTATCGTGAGTGTTAGTTAAGTGTCAGTAAATTGTCACTTCTTTATTTACCTCTAGAAACACCGTGCTTACCTGTGTTAGTTAATTAGTAAAGTGGTTGCAATTTCCAGATTTTTTTTTTTTTTTAGTTTTTTTTTTTTCTCTCTTTCTTTTTTTCGTGAAAGTGGTAATCTTCAGGAGAATATCAGGAGAAATTCAGTCGCTGTTATTATGTCAGTTTGGTTGAGTCGCTAGTCTTGGGAATCGTAGCTCAGTCGTGTCAGTCTTAATTCAGTCAAGTTTGAGTCGTGATTCAGTCGTCAGCCAGTTTTTCATTACCGTATGTCTCAGTCAACTTTCAACCACGTATCAATTCTAATATATTCGTGTCGTGTGAAATCTGAATTGAGTATCAGTTATAATTGTGTTAAGTGTTTGTCATATATCAGTCAAGTATCAGTCTGGGTACTCAAGAGTTAAATATCAGTCTAATCAATCAAGCGTTAATGTAGTCAGTCAAATACCAGCCATCAATCAATCACCATTCATTCTAATCAGTCAGGTGTCCCTCATATCAGTCAAACATCAGTCAATTAAATCACAAGTCAGCAAAAAGTCAGTAGTTCCTCCTCCGTGTGCCGCTGGACGTCACGGGAGTGCTGAGCGTGACAGACGAGTCATACTGGAGCGTCAGCAAACGTCAGGCGAGCGTCAGTCAGCTGGAGCGTGACTGACGTGGCTGAAGGAATTCCTTTTGCTCTGTCTTTCTCTTTCGTTTCTCTCCATCTCGCTTTGCCTTTGTTTCTTTGAAGATTTTTACACAGGTTTCTATTTATTCAACTTTTTTATTGCCTAGGGGAGGAACTGTGTGTGTGTGTGTGTGTGTGTGTGTGTGTGTGTGTGTGTGTGTGTAATTCACCTTGGTCGCCTGCTGGTCACCCAGCCAGTCTTCCCCATTACGGAGCGAGCTCAGAGCTCATAGACCGATCTTCGGGTAGGACTGAGACCACATCAACACACAACACACACCGGGAAAGCGAGGCCACAACCCCTCGAATTACATCCAGTACCTATTTACTGCTAGGTGAACAGGGGCCACACATTAAGAGGCTTGCCCATTTGCCTCGCCGCTTACCGGGACTCGAACCTGGCCCTCTCGATTGTGAGTCGAGCGTGCTAACCACTACACTACGCGGTGTGTGTGTGTGTGTGTGTGTGTGTGTGTGTGTGTGTGTGTAGAGAGATTTGTACACTCACCCCGTCAGGTTTACTTAATTACTGAGCGAAAATATTCATATTCTTTTTACTTTCTTCCTGGTTATTTTTACTTCATGAATTAAATTGTTGACAAAAAAAATGCTTGAACTCTTAATTATTCATGCACTAAGATATCGTACTCCTTAATAGACGAACATTTTATAACGTCACATTTTTATTCGTTCTTTCTGATTATGTAAAGAGGGAAACCACTGACGCCTGTGGTGAATTTTGTTACACTCTTTCATTCCTCCCCAGTGTGTCTATTTATCCATCTTTCTCATATATTTCTATCCTTTCGTCGTCTTTTATATTTTCTTTATTATTATCATTATCCTCTTCTTCTTCTTCTTCTTCTTCTTCTTCTTCTTCTTCTTCTTCTTCTTCTTCTTCTTCTTCTTCTTCTTCTTCTTCTTCTTCTTCTTCTTTTTTCTTCTTTCTTCTTTCTCTTCTTCTCTTCCTCCTCCTTTCCTTGTTCTTGTTCTTGTTCTTCTTATTCTTCTTATTCTTGTTGTTCTTCTTCTTCTTCTTCTTCTTCTTCTTCTTATTATTATTATTATTAGTAGTAGTAGTAGTAGTAGTAGTAGTAGTAGTAGTGTTATTGTTCTTCTTCTTCTTTTTGTTCTTAGTAGTAGTAGTAGTAGTAGTAGTAGTAGTATTGTTCTTTTTCTTCTTCTTCTTCTTCTTCTTCTTCTTCTTCTTCTTCTTCTTCTTCTTCTTCTTCTTCTTCTTCTTCTTCTTCTTCTTCTTCTTCTTCTTCTTCTTCTTCTTCTTCTTCTTCTTCTTCTTCTTCTTCTTCTTCTTCTTCTTCTCCTCCTCCTCCTCCTCCTCCTCCTCCTCCTCCTCCTCCTTGTCATTTCCATCACTTTACTCTCTCACAGACCACCTCTATAAAGTCTCTTCATGAATGCACCCTCACATTAATGCACACCTCAATCCCTCACGCTACACCTCCACCAACACTCTTCCTCTGCCTACCTACACACTATCTCATATTTAATCCTTCGTTTACTAACAAAAAAATCACTCGCAGATTACACTTACTTTCTCGACAAATGTAGTAGTATTTTGACATTATATCGCATCATAGGGTGGGTGGGGAGGAGCTTTTCACTGTACTATCCTTTCTCCAGCACAGTCCTGATGGAATCCTGCTGCTCTTAATCCTTTTTTTTAGTTCTCAGTAATCCTTCTCTTCCTTCTCTTTCCTTCCTTCTCTCCACTCAAAGGAAACCAGCACCACCAGTGGATTCGGATTCTAAGTCCTTGATTGGCCCGGCGCACGAACCCAAACCTTCACGATGGAAATAAAATGCTCTCCAAATTTTCATGATCACTCTTTATTCATTTATTCGTTTTCGTTAGTTAATCCTGCAAAGCGAAGCGATGTGAGTGTAATATTTTCCGCGTTATGGACAACTTTATTGCTATTCCCATATCTTTGTGTGCCCACAGGTATGTGTGTGTGTGTGTGTGTGTGTCTGTCTGTGTGTGTGTGTGTGTGTGTGTGTGTCTGTGTGTCTGTGTGTGTGTGTGTGTGTGTGTGTGTGTGTGTGTGTGTGTGTGTGTGTGTGTGTGTGTGTGTGTGTGTGTGTGCATGTACGAGTGTGTATGTATGTTGGTGGTAGTTATGTGAACGTATTGTCTTTTTCCTCTTCTTGTCTCTCCTCCTCCTCCTCCTCCTCCTCCTCCTCCTCCTCCTCCTCCTTCTCCTCCTGTACTGTCCTGTCTCTCTTATTTGTGGCCAGTTAGAAGTAGTTACCAAACAGCTTCGAAAGGACCAAGAGGTCTGTTGCTGTTTGGCTTTCCTTTGTATTCCTCCTCCTCCTCATCCTCTTCCTCCTCCTCCTCCTCCTCCTCCTCCTCCTCCTCCTCTTCTGTGACAACACATGTAGATTTCCTCCTTCACTTCCTCCTCCTCTTCGCTATATGTATAATTTCTCCTCTTCTTTCCTCTCGTCTCCTTTCCTCTTCTCTCTTCTTTCTGCTTCTCTGCTTTGCTGTCCTATCTTTTTCTGCTTTGCTGTCCTATCTCTACCACTGGCAGTTAGTAGATAGTCTTCACAAACAGCCTAGTAAGGACCTAAGGGTCTGTTGCTGTTTGTCTTCTTTGTATTCCTTTGTATTTCCTCTCCTTTCCTCTCCTCTCCTCTCCTCTCCTCTCCTCTCCTCTCCTCTCCTCTCCTCTCCTCTCCTCTCCTCTCCCTCTCCCTCTCCTCTCTCTCTCTCTCTCTCTCTCTCTCTCTCTCTCTCTCTCTCTCTCTCTCTCTCTCTCTCTCTCTCTCTCTCTCTCTCTCTCTCTCTCTCTCTCTCTCTCTCTCTCTCTCTCTCTCTCTCTCTCTCTCTCTCTCTCTCTCTCTCTCTCTCTCTCTCTCTCCTCTCTCTCTCTCTCTCTCTCTCTCTCTCTCCTCTCCCTCCTCTCTCTCTCTCCTCTCTCTCTCTCTTTCTCAAGAAGGAGGAAGATGTAAATTAAATACACATCAAACAAGAGTTATTGGCAATCAAAGTTTAGTGGTTTGTATTAAAAGTGCAGTTTAACGCAGGAATCTTAGAGTAAACCTAGAGTCCGTTTACACTAACTTGGCGGATTAATCCCTTCAATACTGGGACACATTTTTACCTTGAGATTTGTGTACGATTAGACCATTTTACTTACATTAGGAAGGGTCTATGGAGGTCAGAAGATTAATGGCCACAGTCTTCAGTATTTTGATCTTCCACATGAGTTTCTGAAGCTGTGTAGAATCACCATATAGTAAGCAGGAATATGGAAACAGGTCATGGCACTGAATGGGTTAATGTTGTACCTTCCTCCTCATTGGTTTAATTGTTGAAAAATCTCCGCCCCATTTAGCATTTGGGGACATCTGATTGGTGATTGTGTGAGGGAGAATGCCCTTGATTGGTGGAGGTTGGGAGGGAGGGGAGGGAGCAGGTTTGTCTACTGAATGACTCACTACACACTGCCGCTTTGAGGAATAATTTACTTGCTTCTCTCTCTCACTCATTCATTCACTCATTCATTGTGATGGTTAATTCTTCACCCTCATGTCATTGAATTTACTTTTTTTCTTTTTTTTTTTTTCATTCATACATTTACTAATTTCTTCGTCATATAACTCACTGTTCTCTCCTTTCGTGCCTCTCTCCCTGCTCACTTATTAATTACTGTTTTCACTCACTTATTCATATAACCACCTAATTTTTCAACATAAAGAACGTAATTCACCTTCTACATATCAAACATTCATATTCACATTTACCTTACTAGCAACACGAAGATGGCCATTCATTATATATAGAGAGTCTTTCCCCCTTTTCATCCTGACACTCATTAATTCCCTCAGAACCATGACGTTTCCAGATTCATTCTGCTTACTATTTGGTGATTTTTATGATTTTATACAGCTTCAGAAACTCATGTGGTCATTAAAATCGTGAAGACTCTAGCCATTAATCGTTTGACCTTTACAGACCTTTCCTAATGTCAATAAAATGGTCTAATAGTACAGAAATCTCAAGGTAAAAATGCGTCCCAGTATTGAAAGGGTTAACTTACCGTCCACATCCTCACACTCACAAGGCGGCTTTTGGAGTGGAGGAGAATGTGGAGTGGCGACAGTGGAGGAGGAAATGATTAGTGGTATAAGCTCTTTTTTTTCTTATCCACTACTAAGATGATTTTTTTTCCCACGTACATTCCAAGGTAAGCAAATATTCAGGCACCAAATCACGCAAGGAAGCCACAAATAACCCCTCTAATATTTATGGGTGGTGAAGAGCAAACTTAATGTTGTTCAACGCCTCATACACTCAGTTACTCCATTTATCAACACGGCATGACCTAAAATAACCTTCCCTTTACCAATGATACCCACCTGTTCCCTTCTTCTACACTGAATATCCTCGGTGTGTCCTTTGCCACTAATCTCATCTGTAGCTGAAAGGAAGGATAAGGAAATGAATGGAAAGGAATGAACTGATGAATATGAAGAGGAAGATAAGGATAATGAATAAGATGGAGGGAAATGTGAGTATGGAGGAGTGGATAGCCAAGATATGAAGGAATTGTTTGAGGAAGCGAAGGAAGGAGGAGCTGAAGGCAAGGAAGTGGAGGTAATGTGGATGTGGATGAGCCAGGGAGAAAGTTGGAGTCTTTCCACGCCAAACAAATTAGAGATTAGATCCTTGTATTGCACGTCCCACTGCCTCCCTTTGTCCCATTCAGGCCCGGGCGTCAAAGGAATGGAGCAGGAGGAGGAGGAAGAAGAGGAGGAGGAGGAGGAGGAGGGATCGTGTCTCCAGGAAGGCGTCTGAAAGATTTCTGTGAGTTGATTAATGTTAGTCCGGCATCCTGCTCGTAATAGTGTAGATCTCTCTCTCTCTCTCTCTCTCTCTCTCTCTCTCTCTCTCTCTCTCTCTCTCTCTCTCTCTCTCTCTCTCTCTCTCTCTCTCTCTCTCTCTCTCTCTCTCTCTCTCTCTCTCTCTCTCTGTATAATAAATGGATAAAGTTTGAGGAGGATCGTTGACCAACACGTATGAATAATTTATTTTCCCTATTTTTCTTTAATATTTCCTGGTCCCTTTTGTTTGTCTTGCTCTCTTCCGCCTCCCCGTTTCCTTGTTTACCCTCACCGCGTATTCTGCCACAGTGGTCTGACCTGTTTTTTTCTTTTATAACTTATTTTTCTCATATTTCATCAGCGTCAGCATTTTCTTTGTTGGTTAAGTTGGTCTGTTAACGGTGATTTTTTTTATGTAAGAGGAAGAACTGCCAAGAGGAAAAAAAAAACTATATTAGAAAAAAAATGCCCACTAGAATTTCAGTCTCCATAAAAGATTAGAAAGAATTAGTCAAAAGAGTGGGCCAAATGTCTTGAAACCTCTCTCTTGAAGGAAGTTAAGTCGTAGGAAGATGGAAATACAGAGGTAGGTAGGGAGTTCCAGAGAGCTCCTTCCTGGCAGTAACTTTGCCACCTGGGGTCACGCGAGCTGGATAACACTGCAGCTGACTCAGAGCTGGGTAACACTGCAGCTGACTCAGAGCTGGGTAACACTACAGTTGACTCAGAGCTGGGTAACACTGCAGCTGACTCAGAGCTGGGTAACACTACAGCTGACTCAGAGCTGGATAACACTGCAGTTGACTCAGAGCTGGGTAACACTGCAGCTGACTCATGCTCTTATTCGTGTTTCTGTGCTGTTTTAGAAAGGTGCTCCCAGATTTGCCTGTAATTAATTTTGTTTGCTTTGAGTTTTTGTTGGTATTTTCATCAGTGGTTTGTATGTTAGTGACGTCGTTATGGTAACACTGGTTCTCTATGGCATCGTATTATTTGATAGTTAAGAAAACGGGGGTCTGGTAATACTGCCACTGACTGGGCCTCGTATTCCCTCCTCTTTTTTTTTTTTTTTTTTTATTTTTCTAGATGCTTCCATTTCTTTTTTTTTATTATTTATTTATTTATTTATTTTTAGATGTTGCGGTTTTTTTCAGATTCCCGTTTGTTTTTTTTTCTTTTTTTCTTTACATGCTCCCATTTTTTTTTTTTTTTTATTTATTTGTTTATTTGTTTATTTTTAGATCTCATTTTTTTTAATGCAACCAAAACTGTTACTTAATTGTAAGATACCAGTTTATTTTCGTGCTGATAATTTCAGTAGCTTATGAGAAGACAGACCACAAGGCTTTCTTCTTCCTCTCACCCCTATTTCGTCCAACTTTCTAATCCTAGAATTAACCAGTACTCTCAATAATTCGTGACTTTCTCTGATAAACTCTGGAACTCCTGCCTGCTTCTGTATTTCCAACTTCCTATGATTTGACTTCATTTAACAGGGAGGTTTCAAGACTCTTTGGACCTGCAAGGAAACTGGCAAATGAGAGGCCCTTTTATAGTATTATGTTGCCCTTGTCCACCTTTCCTCTCTTATATAAATAGACAACGTTAGTTTACCATATAAGAACAGTCAGTAAACTAAGCTAAAGATTTTGATAGATAACATTAGTTTACAGGACAGGTAGATAATTAACTAAGGATTTGATGGATAGACAATATCAATTTGCCTGTTTCTCTATTTCCTCTCTCTTATGACTTAAAATCTTTTAGATCAAATCAGTTCAACGGACGACAGGGTATGCAGACCATTAATTAAGGTTAAGTTAGTTAAGTTTGGTTAGGTTTGATAGACAATATTAGTTTGCCTGCTTCTGTGTCTCCTCTCTATAACTTGAACTCTTTCACAAGGAAGGTACAAAAACACTTATCCTCAAAATTTCAGATCGCTTCTGATTTTTTTTTTTTTTTCTATGTAAGAAGGGAAAGTTGGCCAAGAGCAACAAAACAAAAATTAAAAAAGGCTCACTTACATACCAGTTCCTTTAAATTAGGAGAGTGGCACCACAGTAGGCCTCTTTCCTTCCTTTTAATTTGTGTTTCCCTTGGCCGGCGACCCTCCCAAGTAAAAAAAGACTAAGCAAGTCAATAAATGAGTCAGTGGCGGAGTAAGTTAGTAAATCTAGAGGAGCGTATCGCGGTGCCTACTATGATATTAATTGAAGAGGGAGCAGAGGAATTACGGAAGGGAGGGAAAGAGTCTGGTGGGGGAGGATCAATATGTAAGCTTTTTAGGTCAGCTCGGGTCACATCAGGTCAGACGAGATTAAGTCAAGTCATGTTTGGTACAGCAAGTCTCACTCCGCCGGGCCACTCAGAAATGGACATTAATGTATTTATTTCTTTGAAGTCTCCCATCTTAAGTTTGAGGTCTTGTTTATATTTGAGTATCTTCTGGCTCGTATGTGTCTATCTATCCATCTATCTGTCTATCTATCTATCTGTGTCTGTCTGTCTGTGTCTGTCTGTCTGTCTATCTATCTATCTATCTATCTATCTATCTATCTATCTATTTATCTGTCTGTCTATCTATCTATTTGTTTGTTCGTCTGCCTGCTCGGATGTACGTCTCTCTCTCTCTCTCTCTCTCTCTCTCTCTCTCTCTCTCTCTCTCTCTCTCTCTCTCTCTCTCTCTCTCTCTCTCTCTCTCTCTCTCTCTCTCTCTCTCTCTCTCTCTCTCTGCCCCGTATTCTGAAACGCTTTGCTCTCACTATCACTGCTCTCCTAAAGCTCCAGTTGAAGATATTCCTGATTTTAAGACTATTTTTATGGTTCTGGTGATAGATTGGCAAGATTTCCAGTTTATTAGAAGGAGAAACTGTCTTGAAAACTCTGCTAGTTGTCTCTGGCCTTGGAAAATTGTCGAAGTGAGAGGGGAAGGCGTTTCTGAATATAGCCATCTCTCTCCCCACCATCGCTCTACCAGGGTCAGTATTTAAACGAGATACAAGTAGTACAGCTTATCACAGTCTCTTAACCCCTTGAGTACCATGAAGCATTTCTATATTCATTCTACTCATCATTTGGCAATTTTATAGAGCTTCAGAAACTCATGTGGGGGATTAAAATAGTGAAGACTCTGGCTATTAATCTTCTGACCTCCATAGACCCTTCCTAATGTCAATAAAATGGTGTAATCGTACAAAAATCTCAAGTTAAAAATGTGTCCCAGTATTGAAGGGGTTAAAGGTCTCAGGTCTCGAGTCTGTTCTTCGTCTGCGTTCCCTTCAGTTTGTTTGTCCCTCGCTATCAAAAGAACTGCCGCTGTCCAGGAATTTGTTCGTAAAGATGGAGTTTCCTCGGGATATACTTGCTGAAATTTTCATCATTATAAGTTTAATTTATAAACTTAGACTCTCCCGGCGTCTTCTTTTCCCTCTCCTCCTCCTCCTCCTCCTCCTCCTCCTCCTCCTCCTCTTCCTCCTCCTCCTTCTGGTCAGAGAGGAAATATTAGGTTCATTTATTTATTCATAAAATACTTCGGTCGAGCTCTCTTCCGTCAGCCATGAAAGGAAAGCTGCGTCTTGGGGAGCCTTTGGAGTTTATGTTGTTGTTTCAATGCTAATTCTCCTCTTCCTCCTCCTCCTCCTCCTCCTCCTCCTCCTCCTCCTCCTCCTCCTCCTCCACAAACAGTCTAGTAAGGACCTAAGGGTCTGTTGCTGTTTGTCTTCCTTTGTATTCCTCCTCCTCCTCCTCCTCCTCCTCCTTTCTGCCTTATTAAACTTTTGGCAAATTTTTGAAATCGTTACAACTTTCAGATAAGGAAAACTGTATCTACTTATTCGTGCTTTTCATTGTCAATTTTTCCTCTTAACATTTGATTCTCAGAGATATACTTACAGTGTTAGTTCAATCACACAGACAGACAGTTTTTTTTAGGCCCAGTACAGTAGTTGATTATTATTTTTTTCCTTTGTTTTCCTCCTCCTCAAAACCGAAATCAAAGTAGATAAATATTTAAAGAGTAATCCCTAACAAGCTCTCTTCTTGTCCAAGTAATTGAACATGATATTAGTTTAATAATTATTTTGTGTAACTTTTCTTATAGATAGATATGTAGAGTTCACTGTAGGGTGAATAATAGAATCTCCTTTCATTCTTCCCTGTGAAAATTCCATGTCAGTTTATCCATACTGCATGGTACTTTTCCAAACTATTTTCCATACCAGCGTAAGCTGTAGGGAGTGGTGGGTTGGGAGGAGCCTTCTCCTGTACTGTCCTGTCTCTTATCTGTAGCCAATTAGAAGTAGCTACCAAACAGCCTCGAAAGGGCCAAGAGGTCTGTTGCTGTTTGGCTTTCCTTTGTATTCCTTTGTATTCCTCCTCCCTCTATTCTTCCTCTCTCGCATTTCTTCTCTCCTTCCTCTCTTCCATGTCCTGTTAAGAGGAAAGTGTTGTTAGTGGCACTAGTATCCTCTCTCTCTCTCTCTCTCTCTCTCTCTCTCTCTCTCTCTCTCTCTCTCTCTCTCTCTCTCTCTCTCTCTCTCTCTCTCTCTCTCTCTCTCTCTCTCTCTCTCTCTCTCTCTCTCTCTCTCTCTCTCTCTCTTCCTTCATCATCATGTATAATGACCGTCGTCTTCGTACTTTTCGTCCTCCTTCTCCTCCTCCTCCTCCTCCTCCTCCTCCTCCTCCTCCTCCTCCTCCTCCTCCTCTTCCTTCTTCTCCTCCTCCTCTTCCTCCTTGACTAATTTCGTAACTTTTTCGGATAAAGTTGAGGGGGATCGGCCGGCTATCGGATTAACAGCAACGTTAACCTCAACACGCCCTTCCTGAGGCTCAAGGGGAAGCCTCCGTACCCTTGCAAGGTCACTGGGAGGCCACGAGATTGCTTGCTGGCTGGGGGAAGCTTGCCAGAGACCTCAGGGATGTTTGCAGGTCGTAGGGATTTTTTTAGGGATTTTTTTTTAGGTAGAAGATCTCAAGGATTTTTTTAGGGAGATTTTTTGAGGTGCAAGTTTTCAGGGATTTTTTAGTTTTTGTTTTTTGAGGTGCAATTTTCAGAGGGTCTTTTTAGGGAGTTTTTTTTTTAAGGTAGTGCAAGTATTTCAGTGTTATTTCTAGGGATTTTTGGGGAGGTTCAAATTTTCATTGATTTTTATAGAAAGCTTTTTCTTTAGGTGCAAGTTTACAGGGATTTTTTTAGGCAGTTTTTTGAGGGCAAGTTTACATACAGGGGGATCTTTTAGGGAGTTTTTGAGGTAGTACAAGTTTACAGGGATATTTCTAGGGTTTTTTTTTTTTAGGGGTACAAGTTTTCATTACCTTTTTTTAGAGAGCTTTTTTTTTACGTGCAAGTTTACAGGGATATTTTTAGGGAGTTTTTTGAGGTGCAGGTTCTCAGGGGATCTTTTTAGGGAGTTTTTTTGAGGTGCAGGTTCTCAGGGATCTTTTAGGGAGTTTTTTGAGGTGCAAGTTCTCAGGGGATATTTTTAGGGAGTTTTTTGAGGTGCAAGTTCTCAGGGGATCTTTTTAGGGAGTTTTTGAGGTGCAGGTTCTCAGGGGATCTTTTTAGGGAGTTTTTTGAGGTGCAAGTTCTCAGGGGATCTTTTTAGGGAGTTTTTTGAGGTGCAAGTTTCAAGGATTTTTTTAGAGTTTTTTTTTATGTAGTGCAAGTTTTCAGGGTATTTTTTAGAGACTTTTCTTGAGGTGCAAGTTTACAGTTTCCCGACCTGGGGTGATGATGCACACACTTCACTTTCTTTTACCCTTCTAATAACAAGATATTAGGTAAGGGTGCTGGACTGCTTGGACATGACAACAGGAGGTGCTATTGTCGAAAAAGTTTGGGGGTTGCGCTGTTTTAGAGGGTTTTTGAGGTGGTGTAAGTATTTCAGGGACCTTTTTAGTGAGAATGTTAAAGAATTTTGAATCTTAGGGATGTTTTCCAGGGAGTGTTTGGTGGTGTATAAATTTCAGGTCTTTCATATTTTAAAGAGATTTCTTTTAGTAGGAATGTAATTAAATCCGGCTCTTAGGGATATTTGCAAGTTATAAGTTTTTAGGGAGTTTTATCTAGTTGGTGCAGATTTTTTCAAGTTTTTCAGAGATTTTTTTTAGTGAGAATAATAAAAATGTTTGCAGGTCACGGAATTTTGGGGAGGGGGGGCGATGAGGCAAATTTTTCAGACTTTATACTTTGATATTTTTTCGTATCTCTCTCTCTCTCTCTCTCTCTCTCTCTCTCTCTCTCTCTCTCTCTCTCTCTCTCTCTCTCTCTCTCTCTCTCTCTCTCTCTCTCTCTCTCTCTCTCTCTCTCTCTCTCTCTCTCTCTCTCTCTCTCTCTCTTTCTCTCTCATTACCCGCTGTCTCATATCGGCCCTAATATCGTTAAGTCTCCTTTTTTACTTCGCCTTCTCCTCTCTCCTTCGCTTTGCTCGTGATATTAATACCTTCACTTAATTACAAACTCCTCTATTTTCTTATTTTAACCTTTTTATATCGGTTTCCTTTCTCTGTATATTTTTTTCTTTTAATTTTCCGGTTTTTCCTTTTGTTTTCTTTATTTGTCTTTGTGTGTGTTTTTCTTGTCTTCTTTCTTGTAAATTTTTGTTTTCTTTGTTGCTTTTTTTTCTTTCGTTTATTTTCCCATTTCTTTTT
>NC_059277.1:9452269-9464769 GCF_017591435.1 Portunus trituberculatus
TCTGTTCCTCATCTCTCTGTCTTTTTTATCTTTTCTCTCTTCCTCAGTCTCTTTTTTCTGTGCTTGATGATAAGTAAGCTCTAGTTTCTTTTCTTTTCTTTAGTTTCTTCTATTTTTCCTTTTTTTATATCTCTCTTCCTTTATTTCTTCTTTTTCTTATATTTCTTCTTCAGGTATCTCCTTGTTATTTTCCTTTCCGATCTTTTTCCAACTATTTCTCATATTTTTCCTTCTTCCTTCCCTCATTCTTCGTTTCCCTCCCCATCATATCCAAGGAAAACTATTAATACTCATTTTTCCTTTTATCTTTACTATTTTCTTGTCATTGGATCCCTCTTTCCTTCCTTACTTCTTTCCTTTCTTTCTCCTCTGCACCATATCCGAGGAAAAAAATCAATACCTCCTTATTTTCTCTTATATTTCTTTCCTACTTCCTTTCTCAATTGCTTCCCTCCATCCTCCCCTCCCTCCCCTCCCTTCCCTTTCCTTCCCTTCCTTTCCATTCCCTTCCCTTCCCTTCTCCTTGACACGATTTCCATGCAAGGCGTAGAAAAGGAGAAAGAAAATCCAAACACACTTTTTTTTCTCCCTCATATTTCTTACAATCATTCGCAATTGCTTTTCCTTCCTTCTTTCCTTCTTTTCCTTCCCTCCTTGACACCCTTTCCATGCAGGGCTGAGGAAGGGAGAAAGTCACCCTTCCCTCAGGTTTAAGGGGTCTAACAACAGGGGGAGGGTTCTGAGAGGGCGCCCTGGGTGAGTCCTTGTTAGTGTTGCCATTAAGTGAGTTGAAAAATACTGGAGGATGAAGGAAAGGGAAAACTCGAAGGATATTTCTGAGTGAACTTAGGTGGGTTGATTTTTTTTTTTTTTTTTTTTCTTGTTTCCTTCTTTTTTTTTTTTTCGTCTTTTGTCCATTTGTGATCCCCGAGTCTTTTTGCGGACGTGTTGCGTTTGGTAGGTTTGTTTCCTTCTTGTTCCTGACGCTTTGAAATGTTCGATATGTGTTGTTGATTTCTCTCTCTCTCTCTCTCTCTCTCTCTCTCTCTCTCTCTCTCTCTCTCTCTCTCTCTCTCTCTCTCTTACTTCCGCGTTTTATATTTTTTTTTTTGTCTGTCGCCTTTTCTTTGTCTTCCTTTTTTTTTTTTATTTAAACGTTAATACATGATGATACATTAAGGACAGTGGCGATGATTAAGCAAAAGTCCTTGTTGTCGCCAAGAACTATCTCAAAGCTTTAGAGATAAAAAAATAATGAATGATGATAGTAATGATGACAATGGTGATGATAGTGAGAAATAGACAATGAATGATGATAGTAATGATAGTAATGGTGATGATAGTGAGAAATAAAGACAGTGAATGATGATAATGATGGTAATGGTAATGATAGTGAGAAATAGACAGTGAATGATGATAGTAATGATAGTGATGGTGATGATAGTGAGAAATAAAGACAGTGAATGATGATAATGATGGTAATGGTGATGATAGTGTCTTCCCTCATTTTCCTTTCAGATTTCTTCGTTTTACTATTTTCTCTTCTTTCCTTTATCTCGTTTTATCTTTACTGCTTCTTGTTTTCCATCCCTTACGTCTCATTTTCCCTCTCCTATTTCTTTACTTTCCCTTCCTTTTCAAATATTTTCTTTTCCTCTTGCCTTTTCTCTTTCCTCAGTCTTGTTACGTGTTTCTTACTTTTTTCCTTACTTTCTTATCTTATTTTCTTATAGTAATTGGAGTAATAGCAGGAATAGTAGTAGTAGTAGTAGTAGTAGTAGTAGTAGTAGTAGTAGTAGTAGTAGTAGTAGTAGTAGTAGTAGTAGTAGTAGTAATCTATCATCTTGCTTTATTATCAGTTTTATTTTTCTGTCAGTCTCTTACCTTTGTGTTCTTAAAATGTCATTATGCAAATAACAATGGAAATTTGAGGGTGCAAATGTGTGTGTGTGTGTGTGTGTGTGTGTGTGTGTGTGTGTGTGTGTGTGTGTGTGTGTGTGTGTGTTTAATAACACACACACACACACACACACACACACACACACACACACACACACACTTCCTTATCGGCACCTTATATCCTCATTTCCTTTCCTTCATCTTTATTACGTCTCTTTATTCCCTCTCCTTCCTTCTCCCTATTTCCTCTGTCCCACCTATCACTTCCTCCTTTCCTCCATCTTTTCCTCCCTGCCTCCCTTTTCTCTCCACCGTCACTCCTGCCGCCCACTGGATACCGGCAACTCACGAGGGACCAATGGCACTTCTCCTTCACTTATTGCGTCATTCGTATGTTTGATGACGTCACTCGTTCTCAAATATGGCCGCCGTGTATTAGTGATAGGTTTTGTTTGTGTTTTGTTTGTGTTTTGTTTTGTTTTGAGTGAGATTTTAGTGTTAGATGTTTTGTTTGATTTTTTTTCAATTCTTTTCTTTTTTTTTTTTTCTTTGTTTATTTTTTTTCGTTTTTATTTTCATGTGTGTTTTTTGCCTCTTCTTGTCCATGTTCTTGTTGTTCTTCTTTTTCTTCTTTTCTTATTCTTATTCTTATTCCTTCTTTCTTCTTCTTCTTTTCATAATTGTTTTTCTCCTTTTTTTCTCTTTTCTTACTTATCATTATTATTAGTAGTAGTAGTAGTAGTAGTAGTAGTAGTAGTAGTAGTATCGTTGTTATTATTATTATTATTATTATTATTATTATTATTATTATTATTATTATTATTATTATTATTATACTTCTTCTCCTTTTACCTTTGCCACAACATCTTTCCCTCGTCTTTTGATCTCTTCTCTTTCTATCCGTATGCTGTCTTGCATTTTTGTTACTAGATCTCTTCCTCTCATCCTTATTCTTCTTATTCTTTTCCTCCTTCTCGTTTCCTCTCCTGCTCTTTTCTTCTCTTCTTTTCTTCTTTGCCTCTATTTCACTTATGCATGTTATTTACATTTCTGGTGAGAGGTCTATTTTTATTCTTCCTAACTCTTTCCCTTCATCCTCTTTCCGCAGCATCTTTTACCCTCCTCCTGCTTCACACCCCATCAATCTCGCCCCAGTCTGCTCCTAGCGCCAGGGATCCCAGAGCAAAATGAATAACAAGCCATCCACCATTCACAAGCACTGCGCCTCCCTGCCTCCCTCTCCCCGCCTCTTACACACTATCCATCGCCCCTGAAGAGGTTGCTATTTGGAGCTTCAACCTGGGTGCTCCTCGTTTTCCTAAGTCTCCCCTTCGAGGCAGCGGTGTCTGTAGAAAACGGGGATTGTAGTATAAGGTATAAGTTGTGTTGTATTCTGTCTTTCTTGGGCTTAAAAGTTGATTTTTTTTAAGTCGTGTCCTTGTCGAGGCTTGGAAATCGCGAGTCTTGGGAATTAATCATGTGTTGAGTCTGTGTTCGAGTCAAGTGTGTGGGAAAGACGTGAGTCCAAGCGTTCATCCTTGAGTGGCGGCGATAATGAGGACGAGGGAAGGACGTGTGGGCAGGAGCAAGGACAGGGATCTAGTCGTGGTGGTGGTGGTGGTTGTAGTGGTGGTGAGACGGTAGCAAGAGAGGGATACAGGAAGAGAAGGAAGGAGAAAGAGAGCGAGAGGGAGGAGGGATGGAGAGAGGCAGAGTGGCGTCATCATAGTTAATGAAACGTAAGTGACAGGAAATGGTTGGGTCCTGCCACAGCTGGTGATTACAGGGCGGGGCGGGGCTGGGGGGGCTAGGGTGGGGAGGGCGGTTCTGTCCTCCAGGGCGTTGACTCTGCGCTTTATTGCCAATCATCGGGGCCGGGGGTCGCCTGCAGTCACCCGCGGCTGAGACCTGTGTAAAAACTTCCTCCAATTTCCCCGGCGTGCAAATAGTCTCAGTAAGGAGCGGGCGTGATGAGGGCGGAGGCCGAGACGGAGCAGGGTGGGACAGAGGCGGCAGGCAGGGCTGGGCAGAAACGATGAGGAAGGGAGGTTAGGTTGGACGAGGCGGGGCGCGGACATGCACGGTGATGATAGAGGCTGGTAGGACACAGCTCGGGTGTTGGTGAGGGCGTGGGTATAGCAGGCACGTTTACAATGAGGGCGTAAGCAGGTATGGGGTGTGTGGGCCGCTGCGGCAAGACGAGGAGTGGGTCTTGGGGCGGGGAAGAGCTGGAGAGACTGGAGACTTGCGTAGAATTTTTGCACTTGTAAATCTCACCAGTGGCCAAAAAGCAAAAAGCCGCCTGCCTCCATTTATACCGCGACATAACTCTTGCCGCCTTCCATTCTCCCTGACAGCTCCTCCCTGCAGCGGCGGGACGTAATATTTTCACCCTTCTGAAACACGTGCGGACGAGACAAGACTCCCGCCCCTGCACTCCAACACTCGCGCTCCCAGGAATCCCCCGCCGCTGGGCTGAGCGTGGCGCTGAGGAAAGAGGTGATCAATGCGAGGCGAGTCCGGGCGCTGCCTCCACTAATGACTCATTCTGACAGTCCTAACTCAGCGTTATTGGATCCCTCGAGGAAACTGAGCCCCGCGAATGGCCAGGATGACTCGCTAGGTGTTCCCGCCAGGCCCAGACGAGCTATTTGCACAGAGGGTCCTGCGCGGCCGCCGAGAGGTGAGGTGCAATACAAGGCAGGTGAATGAGGAGGGTGATTAAGGGCATCCATGTTGAGAATGATGATGGACTTGTGGGAGGCTCGGGGTGATGGATGACGCTGTGTGTGCGGGGCATTGTCTGGCTGGGAGGCGGGGAGAGGCGGGATGAGGCGGGGCTTGCAAGTGTTTTGGCGGCTAGAGAGGATCTGGAGCGGGTTGCGTCAGTGTAAAGCGGGGCTGAAATGAGACCCGGGAGGGCAAAAGTAGTAGAAGCAACGTGGGAGAAGGACAGAGAAGGTTTTGTACAGGACGGTTTGAAGCTTGGAAGGGACTTGAGTGTATTGTGGAGAGTTTGGAAGGGATTATCGAGAACTAGAACATGTTTACAAGAAACTGAAGTAACAGGAAAGAGTTGAGGCAATGCGTGAGTAACATTACATTGAAAACAACAAGACAGAAGTAACGCAGGGTGGCAGGAATGAGTGCAGGGTTTTCACAAGATGTTTTGGTGCTAAAAATAGGCAAAGGAGGGGAGTGTCAGGACTACATGGAGCAAAGATTAATCTAAAACCATCAGTAGGTGGAGGAAATTGAAAGAGGGCACGTCACGCCTGAATGGAGCTAAGAGAGGCCTGGGAAGGGAGAGAGAGAGAGAGAGAGACAAAGTACTAAGAGGCTGAGCTGAGAAGATAGAAGATGTGGAGATGGTGGCTGAGGCTTGGTGTGGGTGGGTGAAGACAAGATAGAGAAGGATGGGAAGATTTGGCGAGGCAAGTGGAGCGGAGAGGGAGTGTGCAACCTCAGCTCTCACTCTTCACCCGTCGACATAAGAAGGCGGGTGAGGACGAGGAGGAAGGAAAAGTGTAACCATTCAGTCCCTTGCTCCCCTTCGTTCTTCAGCCCGCCCTCAGCACTTCAGGACACACCTTCAAGAGGCAAGCGTGAAGCAAACACTCACAGGCACACACCATAACACACACTGAATATATTGCAAGAAGTGTACCTGCAGGAAAACACACACACACACACACACACACACACACACACACACACACACACACCTTAAGAGAGAGGGAAAGAAAGAGAGGAGGAGGAGCAGGAGAAGAAAGAAGAAGAGGAAGTAGAAGAGGAGGAGGAGGAGGAGGAGGAGGAGGAGGAGGAAGAGAAAGAAGGTGGCGTGAAAAGAATAATGAGCCGCTAGTAACTGGTGCACCGTGAAACAGCCGCACCAACATTTTTTTCTCTCACTTTCTCTCTCTCTCTCTCTCTCTCTCTCTCTCTCTCTCTCTCTCTCTCTCTCTCTCTCTCTTTAGACGCATATTCCGGAAAGTAACTAATGAGAACTTTCTTTTTTCTCTCTTTTTCTCTTTCTTGCTTTATTTTCTCCTTCATAATGTTGATGTAGCCTTTTTTATTTACAATCTTGTGTGTTTTTTTGCTGTATATATCTTACGACTCTCTCTCTCTCTCTCTCTCTCTCTCTCTCTCTCTCTCTCTCTCTCTCTCTCTCTCTCTCTCTCTCTCTCTCTCTCTCTCTCTCTCTCTCTCTCTCTCTCTCTCTCTCTACCCCCCCTCCCCTATTACCGGCTCAAAGTTCAGGTCTGGTTCGCTCCTTGTTTGTCCTGGCGGGAAAGGAAAGCTCAGATCGTGTCCAGTGTGATAAAGAATAGACGCCGCAGTGAACCAAGCCTTTTTTTATTATTTCTATTATCTATTTAGCAGTGAACCAAGCTTTTTTATTATTTTTAGCAGTGAATCAAGCCTTTTTTTTATTGTTTTTGCAGTGAACCAAGCTTTTTTTTATTATTTTTAGCAGTGAATCAAGCTTTTTTTATTATTTTTAGCAGTGAACCAAGCTTTTTTTATTATTTTTAACAGTGAACCAAGCTTTTTTTATCATTTATATTTTTTTTCGCAGTGAACCAAGATTTTTTTTTTTTTTATTATTTTTCGCAGTAAACCAAGACTTTTTTTTTTTGTTATTTTTTTCAGTAACTTTCCTTCTTCATTTCTTCATTTTTCGATCGGGGATAAACAAAGAACATTTATAACTGTAGGTGTTGTACTGCTCTGTTTTCTCTTTTTTTTTCTTTATTTTCTCATTTTCATTATCTCTTCGTTTTTTTTTATTGTTTATTTATTTTTTTTATTTTCTTGTTTTTATTTGTTTTCTTGCTGCATTCTTTGTGTTATTTTGTTTATTTATTTATTTGTTTATCTTCTTTTTATTTGTTTTCTTACTGTATTTTTTTATTTGTTCGTTTATTTATTTATTTTTTATTTTCTTCTTTTTATTTGCTTTCTTGTTTTTTTTTTGTTTTTGTTAAGTTCCTCAGTTTTGTTTTGTTTTTTTCGTTTGTTTTGTTTGTTGATGTTTTCCCTTTTTTCTATCTAGTTTGTATTCCCTTGTTGTTTCTTTGTTGTTGTTGTTTTTTTGTTTGATATATTGTTACATTTCATTATTAAGTGTGTATTTTGTTGTATGTGTCTTTTTATTTCTTATCAATCATTAGATTCATAATTTTTTTGTTTCTCTTTTACTCTCTTTTTTCTGTATTTAAAAGTGTATTTATTTGTATACGTCCGGTGTGTGTGTGTGTGTGTGTGTGTGTGTGTGTGTGTGTGTGTGTGTGTGTGTGTGTGTGTGTGTGTGTGTGTGTGTTTCTATCATTTTCCTAATTATAACTCATACTTTTAATGAACTGTTAGTTTTTCATGCATCTTTTTCTCGGATCCAGCAGGAATATTAATTGTATAACTAGGCAAGGCTGGTGTCATTAATAATCATAATGGTAATGATAATATTAATGGTGATGATGGCGATGATGATAAAAATATATATAAAATAGATATAAAGCACGAGCATTTCTCCTCCTCCTCCTCCTCCTCCTCCTTCTCCTCTTCCTCCTCTTCCTCTTCCTCCTCCTTCTCCTCCTCCTCCTACTCCTACTTACTACTACTGCTAAAACAACGATAATGATAATTACTCCTCCTCCTCCTCCTACTACTACTACTACTGCTACTGCTACTGCTACTACTACTACTACTACTACTACTACTACTTCTTCTTCTTCTTCTTCTTCTTCTTCTTCTTCTTCTTCACTACTACTACTACTACTACTACTACTACTACTACTACTACTACTACTACTACTACTACTACTACTACTACTACTACTGCATCACTACAACCACTAGACCACCACTACCAACAACAACAACAATCAAGAGGACGCTGTTTCCCCCTTACCCTCTTAGAAACGGTCATCTTTTCCTCCCTTCCTCTTTCCCTCCCTCCTTCCCTCCTTCCCTCGCTCCCTAACTGCGTCCCTTCCTATACACTTCCCCTCCTTGAATCTCCCTCGCTCTTTCTCCTCTCAAGTACGAAGAAGTAAGGAAAAAGGCCTCTTGGGTATACGAGAAATTGAGAAGGAAGAAGCAGAGGAGGAGAGGAAAGAGAGGGAGAGGGAGAGGGAGAAAATCATTTAAAAGGTGAGGAACTGGAAAAGGGGAGGAATAAGAGAGAACGAAAAGATTGAATGGAAAGAATGGGGAAGGGGAAAGTAAATGGAGCTGAGGGAGAGTAAGGGGAGATTCGAAGGGGAAAGAATGGGAGTGTGGCAAGGGGGAGGGAAGGAAGAGGGGAAAAAAGGGAGGAGATCGAGGTGCAGTGGGAGGAATTGGTTTGGAAAAGGGGAGAGAAGGGGAGGGAGAGGGAAAGGATGGCTTTGAAAAGGAAGAGGAGGTATTTGTGACCGAGGAGAAAAAAGGAGGAAAAATATGTGGAAAAAACTGAGAAAATGAAGGAAATAAAGAGAGAATAACACATATGGAAAGAGAAATATAGAGTGAAAATAAGACAAAAATATAGACAGCGATGAAAATAAAGGGAGAGAAAAGAGGCAAAAATTAGGGAGGAGTGAGAGAAGGGAGATAAAAACACGGATAAGGAGATAAGAAAGGAGAGAAGAGAGGGAAAGAGGAGGGAAGGAAATTAGGCAAGATCACGAGTTGACCTGAAGTGGGAGAGAAACTCGGTGAACGGCGAAATGGTCTCTCGAGTGATAGGGAGAAAAAACGTGGATATTGAAGGTACATCATTATTTTCTTGTGTGTGTGTGTGTGTGTGTGTGTGTGTGTGTGTGTGTGTGTGTGTGTGTGTGTGTGTGTGTGTGTGTTTCTCGGTTATTGCTTCTTGTGAGTGGATTTATTGCTGTCAGTGTTTTTGTTATTGTCCTCCTTGTCCTTGTTCTTGTTCTTCTTCTCTTGTTCTTATTGTTTGTAGTTTGTTATTGTCGTCACCACCACCACCACCACCACCACCACTACCACCATCATCACTAATACAATTACTACCTCTGCTGCTCTTCTACTAACAGAACCACCACCACTATCACCACCACCACCACCACCACCATTATCTCTGTCATCAACAACAACAACAAAATCAACATTATATCTATTTAGCTCACGATACAGTCACTGCAATAATAATAATAATAATAATAATAATAATAATAATAATAATAATAATAATAATAAAGGGATGGAATACAGTATTATTTTTGTCACGAGTATATTTTTTTCTCGAATGATTTTTCTTGCTTTTTTTAATTAACAGGTAATGCGCTTTTTTTTCTCTCTTTTTTTTTGTGCAGGTGATTTACGATTATTGGGCGTAATTTGTACGAGCCATCTGTGGACTGTGCAGGGAAACAAGGTCACATCAGTCAGAATTTACTTTATAATGGGAATTTTTTTGTGTGTGCGTTCTGAATAGAGACGTTTATGACTCTCTCTCTCTCTCTCTCTCTCTCTCTCTCTCTCTCTCTCTCTCTCTCTCTCTCTCTCTCTCTCTCTCTCTCTCTCTCTCTCTCTCTCTCTCGTAGGTCAGGTCAAGTCAAAAAGGTCAGGCAGGTATAAGGTTAACTTGTACCAAACTTGTTCCAGACGCCCTGTCACCACCACCACCACCACCACCACCACCACCAGTAACCTGAGCAAACCGCCAACACCTGAGAGCGGGCGGGAGGGAAAAAAAAATATAAAGGTGAAAAAATAGGAAGGAGAAAAGGGTGAGTGTTTTATCATATGTTCTTGTTCTGTTCTCTGTGTTTATTTTTATTCGTGTTACTTTTCCTTTTATTTATTTTTTTTCAGTTTGTCTGTCTTTGTGATGTGTTATCGTGTATTTATTTCTTCGTTCGGTTCGTTTCGTTTAGCATTGTTATTTATATTCACGTATTTCTGTCTATTTCGTTTCCTTCATACTATTTTTCCTTCATTTTTCTACTTATTTTATTTTATTCTATAGTTCTTCAATCACACGTCACTTTTCTTGTCATTCTCCTTGTCTAATTTTTTTTTCTTCCACATTACTTTTTTCATCATTATTCTACTTATTTCCTTTCTTAAATTTGTTCTTTCTCGACCACACATTCTCTTCTTTAATCTATAGTTCTTCGGTCACACGTCACTTTATGTATCAGTCCACTTCTTCTTGTCTACCTTTTTTTCCTTCCACACTGCTTTTTTCATCATTATTCTACTTATTTACATTTTGAAATCTGTACTTTCTCAACCACACACCGCTTTTATTTTTATTCTAATTCTATTTAATCTTTTGAATGCTTTCGTGTTTGTTTACTTTTGCGTTCATTCTCGTATATATTTCAAGGTATGACTTTTATTACCCAAATGTCAGTCGCCCTCAAATTTACCAACCAAAGGCGAGAGATCTAAGAATAGCTACGTACTTTTTTTTTATTACATGAACCAGCAATATTAATAAGCAGGATATTTCTCCAAGTACATGTGAATGTGTAATGCTAAATTGTTGTGTGTTTTAAGAGAGAGAGAAAGAGAGAGAGAGAGAGAGAGAGAGAGAGAGAGAGAGAGAGAGAGAGAGAGAGAGAGAGAGAGAGAGAGGAGCCAAAAGTCTGTTAACTTGTCACACTCCTTTCCACTCTCCCAAGTTTTCCCTCTCAACATTTAGTCCTTCAATTTGCTGACACTCTCCTTGCAAAAGCTTACAACTGATGGATTGCGATGAGGTCACCACACTTGAGACTGAAGAATACCTCAAAGCACAGAAGTGAGTGTGAAAGGTTAGCTGTCCCTTTGACCTGCAAGATGACTGGCAATTAAGTGGCTCTTTTTTTTTTTTTTAGCTGCCTTGGCCACTTTTCCCTCTTACATAAAAAAGTATTTGGACCACGAGTTTACCAGAAGAGAGACGAAAGGTTAATAAATATAAGATAGAAATTAAGAGTATTGAAAAGAAAAGCAACAGAAAATTTATAAGGTGATGACTTGTTTATATCTATTTGTATATATTCCTAACCTTGTATATAGTAAAGGTGAGTCTGGTATGGCACTTTATTCCCCAACACCTGTATGTACTCGTAACAGCTGCATGTGTTGATAGTCCCCGCATGGTCGAGTTTCCCTTTATTTTTCGTGGGTTTGGTAGGTACAGCCGCCTGCCTCGCTTGCTCCCGAATATTGCTACGACTCCAAGATTAATGAATGAATCTATCAATCAGTCCCTCAGACAAGTCAATCAATGGGTATGACGTTTCTTTCCTTCCAACTTCCAACGCATGACGGTTCTTGTCGCGTCGAACGGGCTCAGTGTCTCCTGCTGATTCTTTCATTTGCTCCATTTCATCAGTTTTGTTTTGTTTTTTTAGTATCTTCCAGCTCTCTCTCTCTCTCTCTCTCTCTCTCTCTCTCTCTCTCTCTCTCTCTCTCTCTCTCTCTCTCTCTCTCCACCACGCTGTTCATCCATATCTGTCTCAGTTGAAAGTGATTCCTACATGTTTTCCGCCTCGTGGTGTCAGATCAATCACAGCGCAGGTTGCTTGTTCTCCAGCCACTACCAGCCAGTGAGACGCCTTGAGAAGTATTGTTCTTTTCATTACTTCACGTGTTATTGGCTTGTGTTCTCACGTCACCTTGTCCGCTGAAACTGTTCTCGGGTCATGGAATATTCACCTTTTGCATTGAATTCGCGCGGAAGAATGGATGGGGTGTGTTAGGGAAGGACGTGCTGCCAGAATGAAAATGCGCCAAGCCTATAGTGTGATAGAACTGTGTGTGAGTAGGACGTGTTTCAAATTGTTAGCATGTAAAAACATATGCTTTTATCCTCAGCAACAAAACGTAATGCAATACCCTTATCAGTTTTGCTTGTGTGTTCATAATAATTGACATGCAGTATTTTTAGGTCTTTGTTTTATAGCTATAGTATTTTGAAAGTAAAATGTGAAAGTGATGAAAATTTTGTCTGTTATATATTTGAGGTGGAATGTACATTATGGCTATAGGAACGTCATATCAGTATTGATGTCCACAAAAATATTCATAGTTTCATAGTTGTGCCATTTTGGAAGTCGCAATGCTGTGGTGTAGTTTAGGAGCGTCACGTCCACACTGCAATCTATAACAAGCCGGCGTAGTCACTCCACAGCCACTTTGTCCTGGGATGGGCACGTTGTAAGGCCCTTAACCAGAGGGTGTGTTGGTGAGCAGTGCTGGAGTGTGTGTGTGTGTGTGTGTGTGTGTGTGTGTGGTGACCTATTACAGTAAGGTAGACTGATTGATTAGCTAACTATTTAACAGGTTGATTGATGAACTATGTTGATTTACTGATTGGTTAAGTCACTGACCATTTGACAGCTTGACTGATAGACCGTCTGTTCATTGTCTGCCTGACTGATTGTTTGAATGATAGACAGATTGACTGGCTGACTGACGGATTGCCCAACTGACAGACTGATTAACTAGATGTTGATTGACTAACGATTGAATGATTCACTGAATTCACATGTCACAGCAACAGGGTCATATGGCGCCGTTCTTATGTATATCAAAAAAAGATGAAGCGAGTGCGGTTCGATAAGATATAATTAGCCTGGGCAGGTGAGTGGGAATTA
>NC_059277.1:9467269-9472269 GCF_017591435.1 Portunus trituberculatus
AGGGGAAAATAGGAGATAGAAAAGGGGAATTAAAAACATGGAAACAATTAGGAAAAAAAGGTAAAATAGAGATAAAAAGAGATCAGGAAGAGGAGAAAGAGGAAGAAGGAAAATTGAAAGAAATAAGTGAAGCTGATGGAGATAGGAAGACAGCTAACGAGGGGAAAGTAGGAGATAGAAGGGAATAATTAAAAACAGAGAAACAATCAGGAAAAGAAAGTAAAGCAGAAATTAGAGGAAATCAGGAAAAGGAGAGAAAAAGAAGAAAAATTGAAAGAAATGAGTGAAAGATAAGGAAAGGGGAGACTAAAAAGGGAAAAATGACGGTCAAAATAGTGGGCATTCACGAGAGAAGGAATGGGGAGATATAGGGAGAGGGGATAAAAGGGGAAGGAAAAGGAGATAGTAGCTTAGTAGATAGGGAGAGGGGAGAAAGGGAAGCAACAAGGGGAGAGAGAGAGAGAGAGAGAGAGGAGAAAAGGATTGGTGCGGATTACAGCGATTCATTTTTAGGGAGTTTGTGAAATTGTGACACGTAATGAGTGGCGAGGGTGAGACGAGTGAATGCCTGTGTTGCCTTGTGTTCCTGGACGTGGTGTTTGTTTGTACCTGGAGGCATTTTTGTGATGGGTTGTGTTTCATAGTGTTTGTGTTTACCTAGAATTTTTATGTGCTCCTGTTTTTTTTTAGTTTAATGTTTGTTTGCACTTACTTTTTCTTACTTTTGTTTCCATTTTTGTGTTATTTTTTGTGTTTCTTAGTGTTCTTTAATGTTATGTGGCTGCTCCGTGGTGAATGTTACTTGTGTTCGTTCATATTGTTCTCATTCTACGTTTCTGTACTTTTTCAAACCTGTGTTCTTGTTCTGCAGTCCTGCCCTTGTTCTGGTGTTCTGCAGAGGTGGTACGTTGTGGTGCAGAGGTGTTATTGTGCTGCAGTGGCGCCCCGGTGAGTTACAGCGCCGCGGGTCTGCCAGTGTGTTGCGGGCTGCTGTTAATGGAGGGATGAGCTGTCTGCAATTTAACCACTGTTCACTAAACCCTTGAAACACGACTTGCTGTACCACCACCACCACCACCACCATCACCACCACCACACAGTTACGCAGTGCAACACCAAGCATTCCTCCAACGCTTTAAGGCAGTAACGATGCAACACAAGGATTCTCTTCGTATTCTCCTCCATCGTTCGTAGAAATGTAGCACCGTATTTTCGTACGCATCTACCCTTTCACACACACACACACACACACACACACACACACACACACACACACACACACACACACACACACACACACACACAAGTTGTAATCTAACCATACACTTCTATACTATTTCTTTTTCTTTTTTGTTCTTTTTTGTTCAGAAAGAAGGTAAAAAATATATATATATATATATATATATATATATATATATATATATATATATATATATATATATATATATATATATATATATCAGTGAACTATGACAAAAGAAAATTTCTCACGACTTTAGCGTAATACCTTCTGTGTGTGTGTGTGTGTGTGTGTGTGTGTGTGTGTGTGTGTGCGTGCGCGTGCGTGCGTCTGCGTGTTCTAATTAATCACATTCATGCGCAGTTCACACCACACAGAAATGAGTTGGCCAAATTAGACACACACACACACACACACACACACACACACACAGAGAGAGAGAGAGAGAGAGAGAGAGAGAGAGAGAGAGAGAGAGAGAGAGAGAGTAGTTACCCATGAAGCTGCAGACCAGAATAAGCTCACTGACTGCAAGAGAGAGAGAGAGAGAGAGAGAGAGAGAGAGAGAGAGAGAGAGAGAGAGAGAGAGAGAGAGAGAGAGGAAAAGGTCAAGGCTGTAGGGAGGGTCACTGGAGGTATTTCTAGATTCTTCTTTAGTCCCTCCATCATGAAGGACTCAGTCACGTATTGCACTAATCGACTGTGTGTGTGTGTGTGTGTGTGTGTGTGTGTGTGTGTGTGTGTGTGTGTGTGTGTGTGTGTGTGTGTGTGTGTGTGTGTGTGTGTGTGTGTGTGTGTGAAAGTATTAGCAGTTTTTGTTGTTTTTAATTTTGTTATAGTGAATTATCGTTATTATTATCATTTTATAGTTATTTTGCTGATTTTACAATTTTTTACTTTTTTCATCTTTTTTTTCCTTTTTTATATGTTTTGTGTTCTTTCGCGTCATTCTCGTTCATATTGTTTGTTTTCTTGTTTTTGTTTTGTTTTTGTTTTTCTTTTTCTTTGTGTTTTTTCTTGTTTTCTTGCTTTTTTTTGCTGTCTTGTATTGTTTTTTTGTTTTGTTTTTTCTTTAGTTTTTTTCTTGTCTGTTTGTTTTTGTTTTCTTTTTTTTGTTTTGTTCTTTTCTTATATGTTTTTCTTGTTTTATTTTGTTTTGTTTTGCTTTTTCTTGTATTTTTGTTTTCTTTGTGTCCCTGAATTTCAACTCCATGTTTTGCTATTTTCTTTTCTTTCTGTCGAGATTTATGATTGAATTTATTTTTTTTGTTTTTTTTTTTTTTCTATTTTGCTCCTTCAGACATTTTTTTAGTTAGGTCTTCGTTCACTTTTTATTATTTCTAAGTTACCTTCAAGTATTTTTGTTTCTATTCTTTCTCTTTCGTGTTTATCTATTTTCCTTTTCTGTCTATTTATTATTTTCATCGCCATTCCTTTACTCTTTCCTTCTTTATTCATTTTTCATTCTATTTTTATTTATTTTTTGTATTTGTATTTATTTTATTCTTGCTTCTTCCTGTGCTACTTTATGATGACACATTTTCTATTCCTTTTCCTTCCTTTTTTATCATTTTTTATCTATTTTTTTTATATTGAGAGTATTCCATCTTTTAATTCCACTTGTTATTAATGTAGAATCACACTTTTCTTCTTAAGTCCTTCAATATTGGGACACATTTTTACCTTGAGGTTTGTGTACGATTAGACCATTTTGTTGAGATTAGCAAGGGTCTATGGAGGTCAGAAGATTAATGGCCACAGTCTTCACTATTTCAATCCCCCACATAAGTTTCTGAAGCTGTATAAAATCACCAAATAGTAAGCAGAATGAATATGGAAACGCGTAATGGTACTGAAGAGATTAAATAAATGTGTCATAGTTTTAAGGATCAATTTCTTACTTTTAAATTACAGCCACTTTATTTTGTCATTGCATTTATTTTACTCTCCACCTGTTTATTGTATTTTAATCTGTTTCTTTCATCATTTTGTTGGACTTGTTATATTTTTTCACTGTTTCTCCTTTGCTTTTTTTTTTTTTTTATTGTCGCAGTTCTAATTTTTATTGCTCCTGTTAAACTTTATAATTGCATCTGTTCTTTTTACTTTTTTTGACGTGTGTTGGAGGGGGGGAGGTAGGGGGAAGGAGGGAGGGGTGTTGGTTTGCTTTGCCCGGTGATGCTTGTGTTCGGGACGGAGTGTTTTGTTTTATGTATTTTTTTGTTTTTTTTAGTTTCGCTTTTCATTAGTTTCAGAGAGAGAGAGAGAGAGAGAGAGAGAGAGAGAGAGAGAGAGAGAGAGAGAAAGTTCGACTATTTCACAGGGGATGGTACTGCTGTTGATATGTGTGTGTGTGTGTGTGTGTGTGTGTGTGTGTGTGTGTGTGTGTGTGTGTGTGTAATTCACCTCGGTCGCCTGCTGGTCACCCAGCCAGTCTTCCCCATTACGGAGTGAGCTCAGAGCTCATAGACCGATCTTCGGGTAGGACTGAGACCACATCACACACTCCACACACCGGAAAAGCGAGGCCACAACCCCTCGAGTTACATCCTGTACCTATTTACTGCTAGGTGAACAGGGGCCACACATTAAGAGGCTTGCCCATTTGCCTCGCCGCTTACCGGGACTCGAACCCGGGCCTCTCGATTGTGAGTCGAGCGTGCTAACCACTACACTACGCGGTGTGTGTGTGTGTGTGTGTGTGTGTGTGTGTGTGTGTGATGTAAAAAGTAAAATTTCCCGTCAATTTTTTTCTCTCGATGTCAAACAAATTTACCGCTCTCTCTCTCTCTCTCTCTCTCTCTCTCTCTCTCTCTCTCTAACTCACGGCATACAGAAGTGACGTGGATTTACGGGGTTGTGGCGCGGTGTGGAGCGAGAATGCGACAGGCGAAGCAAAGGCTGGCCGGACAGTGAGTGAGTGTCGCAGTGTCCCAGTGTTCACTAAGCCCACAGAGTTACCACCCACCACCCCACACCTCACGCCCTTCATCACGCTGGCGGCAACACTGCACCTGTGGGGAGGAACTTGGCAACGCTGGCCGAAGTCATAACAAACACGCGACCCTTCGGTAAATCTGATGTCGTTGATGATTGATTATTTTATTAATGGCTTCGTTTTGGCGGCGAGGAATTCACAACACGCGCCTCACTAAGATTAGGTTTCCCGGCCGCGCCTCGGGTTTCCGGCGAGGCGGCGAGGGAAGGGAGAGGAAGCTGTCCATGGGTTACGGATCCTAGAATTTATCGATCCCTGGAATATTTTTGGCGTTCCCGTGAGACAGCGAGGCAGGGTGAGGCAGAACCGCAGAGTTGAAATAATGAGGATCGTATTAGGAAGGCTATTGGAAGACGGGGGTGGGGGAGAGGAAGATAGGTGAGGGAAGGAGGGTAAACACTGAGGATGGATTTCAGGTGAGCAGTGAGGTGAGGCAGGTGAGGCGGTGTGAGGGATGAGGCAGGTGCTGGTGTGAGGGGTGGCAGACGGGCACCTGTGTATTCAGAGTGCCTCAGTGCGTGGCGTGAGCCCGGAGTGAGCAGACGTGTCGCTCTCCGCCGCTCGTTCCTCTCCACCCCTTTTCTTCACCCTCAAAACCTTGTCGTGGGTCCCCTGGGTGCTCTGGTCCCCGGGACAGCTGGGATCAGGGGAGGAGCGCCCTCACCTGGTCACGTGGCCACTGGAGAACAGGTAAAGGGAGGCTCGACAGGTGTTCACAGGTGCTCAGGTGGTAAGCAGTCTCTATCCACCGTGGAATAGACACTT
>NC_059277.1:9487269-9489769 GCF_017591435.1 Portunus trituberculatus
ACCAATAGCACAGTAGTAGTCGTTGTAGTAGTAAAGAAGTAGTAGTAGTAGTAGTAGTAGTAGTAGTAGTAGTAGTAGTAGTAGTAATAATAATAGTAGTAATAGTAGCAATAGTAGCAGCAACAGCCGTATAATCGGAACAGCTGCAACCACAGTAGAAACACCACACTGCACTTGAATATAGATGAAGCACCAACTCGCTGCAGTAATGAGCGTAAACGAAGAAAGCTCGATAAACCGCCAGTGAAACAACAACAACAAAAAGTGTAATCGATACGCCCACACGGCCTGGCCTGGCTGTGGCGGGTCGCGGTCAGTTGCAGGAGAGGGACTCAGAATAGATACAAACACCAATAATATGGCTGGAGGAAACGTGGGGTTAGTGGAGACAGGAGAGACGGGGACACCTCACGCGCTGCTTCGCCAGGTTTAATAGCCGCTGCTGTATATCTATAACCACGATACGTTCAGGACGCGTATTGATATGGGAAGGAGTGTCTAGCTTGCTCCATGTAGTGTCTCGCAGCATACTCGTATCACTCCTCATCTTTACTCTTTTATGTCTTCTTGGACCTTCAAAATGTCTATATACTCAAACGTATGGACTATTGCATTCATAGAGGCATCATGTGAATCCGTACACACTAATATAAGGCTTACCAAACCAGCCTACTTATTCATCCACATCCATATCCACTCAACCACTCGCCAATATACTTACTCACTCCTCTATTCAATCATTAACGTCAGTGGTAAAAGTTTGTCATTTCATTCTGTGCCTCACCTATCCTGAGCTGCTATGAATCTCAGTGGTCAGGTTTCGTAAGGATTGGCAGTCGATCAATACTTAATCTCACTGAACATACAAACCGTGAGAGTGATCGCAGCTGTACTGTGATATACTGATGCCCAAAAATAGCCTGAAATATTTTTTTTCTATTCTTTTTTATATTTTTCTAGAGAGGAAATCTGAATCTGCCGAATCTATAGCCCAGTACTCTGAAACGCTTTGCTCTCTCACTATCACTGCTCCAAAGGCTCCAGTTGAAGATACTCGTAATTTTAAGAGTAATTTTGTGGTTCTGGTGATAGACTGACAAGATTTTTAGTTTATTAGAAGGAGAAACTGTCTTGAAAACCTGCGACCTTGGAAAACTGTGGTAGTGAGAAGGGAAGGCGTTTCTGAATATCGGCACTAACGAACCTGATAGAGTATTCTGTATAGTGATTGAAAACTTGATGATATTTTTTGGCGCCACGATAGCAAGGCCTGGAGAGATAAGAGGATCAAACGCATCAAACAACCCCGCGTGAGGTTTCAAGTTTTGGCTTTGCTTTATGAGTGTGTGAAGAGAAGATCACACCCTTATCACAGAAAGGTGGACTGCCCAGGTGAGGGGTGAGTGGAAGAAGGAAAATAAGTGGGAGTCTGACAAGAAAAGCGCTGAAAGAAGATGTGGGAGATGTAAAGGGTAGGAAGGAGAAAATAGGGAAGTTCGAAGAGATTGAAAGGAAAGGAGATATGGGTGAGGTAAGGAGTTAAAGGAAGAAGATAGAAAGGCAGTTTGAGGAGAAGAAAAGGAAAAAAGGAGAATATGGTAAAGGTAAAGAGCGAGAGAGAGAAAAAAATGGGAGTTTGAGGAAAAAGAAAGGAAAGAAGGAGATATAGTAAGGGGCGAGAGGGAGAAGAAAAAGAGAGGAGTTTGAGAAGAAAGAAATGAAAGAAGAAAATATTGCAGAGGTAAGGGTGAGAGGGGGAAGAAAAGAGAGGAGTTTAAGAAGAAAGAAATGAAAGAAGGAGATATGGGAGAAGTAAAAGACGAGAGAGAACAAAATAAAGAGAATTTGAGGACAGGGAGAAGAAAATAAAGGGAGTTTGAGGAGAAAGAAAGGAAAAAAGGAGATACAGTAGAAGTAAGGATGAGAAGGTGAAGAAAAGAGGAGAGAAATGAAAATGAAAGAAGGAGACATTGTAGAGGGAAAGGCGAGAGGGAAAGGAAAAAGAGGGAATTTGAGGAGAAAGAAAATGAAAGAAGGAATATGATGGAAGAAAAGATAGACTGCACACCAACTTTTACTCCAGCTGTCTTTCTTAATTTCGATCTTACGCCATCTTCTACCCAACCTCTCCTTAATATCTTCTCTTTTCTCAACCAAAAAAAAAAAAAAAAAAAAAAAAAAAAATCACTCCATTTCACACCATTATCAGCAACTCTTCACGATTCGCCCTTCCACTACCAACACCACCACCACCACCACCACTTTCTCCTCCTCCTCCTCCTCCTCCTCCTCCTCCTCTTTCTCCTCTTATTCCCCTTCCTCCTCCTCCTCTTCTTCTTCTTCTTCTTCTTCTTCTTCTTCTTCTTCTTCTTCTTCTTCTTCTTCTTCTTCTTCTTCTTCTTCTTCTTCTTCTTCTTCTTCTTCTTCCTGCCATCGTACAAAAACAAGAATAGAATGAACGTACAGTGTATATATTTTTTTTTATCACTATTGTATGTAA
>NC_059277.1:9494769-9514769 GCF_017591435.1 Portunus trituberculatus
TTTTTTTTTTTTGAGAAATGTTTCATATAAGCTGAGACAGAAACGATATAACAGCGACTCCCACTACTCTGGAACTCCCTATCTGCTTCTGTATTTCCAACTTCCTACGATTTGACTTCATTTAACTCCTTCAGTACCATGACTCGTTTCCATATGTTCTGGTTACTTTTTGGTGATTTTATACAGCTTCACAAAATTGTCTGGGGGATTAAAATAGTGCAGACTGGCCATTAATCTTCTGACCTCCATAGACCCTTCCTAATGTCAATAAAATGGTCTAATCGTACATAAGTCTCACGGTATAAATGCCTCTCAGTATTGAAAGGGTTAAGAGGGTATTTTTAAGGCATCTCTTTTTTTACTTCTTATTTTTGGGGGAGGGCGGGCGAGAAGGGAGCTAACTCTCTCAGACCTGCAAGAGACTGGCAAATAAGTGGCTCTTTTTTATCTATTATTTTATATTACCCGTGGCCAGCTTTACCCTCGTATAAGAAAAAATAACTAAAATACAGCTCACAGTGAAGATATCGTAAAATAATTTAGGAGATATAATATTCTGGTGTGACGGCACGTGTTGCCTTAATTGTGGCTTACAGTGTAATGGCTTGCCTAATCTTCTCTTGATGTATATAATTGTTATATTGCCCGCGACATTGGAAGGCAGAGAAGTTATATGTTTTTATTACAGGTATCGCTTAAGAACAACATTAACAGACGCAGAATTTTGTATCGCGGAGGAGTGACAGCGGTAATAAAAATAAATCCACATAGATCTTCAATTATCTAATTCTTTATATTTTACTATTTAATTTTAGTTTCTTATTTAATTTTTTATATGAATAGACAGTTTAGAGAGAGAGAGAGAGAGAGAGAGAGAGAGAGAGAGAGAGAGAGAGAGACACCTATAATCAGGGTCAATTTTCACAGGTAAGCGAGTACCAGAAGGTAGCTAAAATTGGGCTGGAATTTTAAGAAGCAACTGAGGACGTGTGTGTGTGTGTGTGTGTGTGTGCGTGTGCGTGACGAGTACGAGCGTGACGCCGAAAATACTGCGGCAGTAACACATAAATATCCAGACGAGAGAGAGAGAGAGAAAGAGAGAGAGAGAAAGAGAGAGAGAGAGAGAGAGAGAGAGAGAGAGAGAGAGAGAGAGAGAGAGAGAGAGAGAGAGAGAGAGACAAGTACTCCCACTGGCCGTAAACCCTCCCAGCGACGGTCGAAGTGCAAGGTGTATGAGGTAGAGTGAGAGGTTATGAGCCTTATCCTCTCTCTCTCTCTCTCTCTCTCTCTCTCTCTCTCTCTCTCTCTCTCTTACCCTTTCAATAAATACTCCACTTTCTTTTCTGTTCTTCCTTCTTTTCTTCATCCTTTTATTCTCTCTCATTCATTCTCTCTCTCTCTCTCTCTCTCTCTCTCTCTCTCTCTCTCTCTCTCTCTCTCTCTCTCTCTCTGCCTCGCGTGTCGCTGCAGCATAAAGAGAGGGAAGAGGCATGGCTACACTGATTTGATTATGTCACGCCTTATTCTGCTCACTGGTGGCTGTCTGTCTTTCTCTCACGTGCTGTCTGTCTGTCTGTCTGTCTGTCTGTCTGTCTGTCTGTCTGATCAACTGTCTCAAGTTGCTGCTTTTTTTTTTTTGTGATTATTGTTTTTTCTTCTGCTCATTGGTCTGTCTTTCTCTCACGTGCTGACTGTCTGTCTGTCTGTGTGTCTGTCTGATCAATAGAGCGCCATCTTTTCTTTTTCTTTTTTTAACATGGTCTTAAGTTACTGTCTTTCGCTTTTTACTGTGATTATTGTTTTTTTTTTTTTTTTTTTTTTTATTTAGTTTTAGTTGTCAATTTATTTACTTTATTTTACGGATTTTTTAAGAAGGAAAAGTTCAGAATTGGTGTTACAAATTAAAGGTTTAAATATATTTCCATTATTTCTTCTCTCTCTTTCTTACTTTTTGTTTCCTTTCCACCTATTTCATGGCTTCGTTAAGGAGAACGTTTTGCATTTCGTGAGTTCTCTGTTTTGTTCCTTATTGCTGCTGATACAACCTCATTACTGAAAAAGTGTATATAATTTTTTTTCTCTCTCTCTCTCTCTCTCTCTCTCTCTCTCTCTCTCTCTCTCTCTCTCTCTCTCTCTCTCTCTCTCTCTCTCTCTCTCTCTCTCTCTCTCTCTCTCTCTCTCTCTATTCCACTTTCCTTTCTGTCTCTTCCTTCCTTCCTTCTTCTCTCTCTCTCTCTCTCTCTCTCTCTCTCTCTCTCTCTCTCTCCGTACTCTAAGAGGGATTCATCACAATTGGATTCAAGTGGTTCACGAGAAACTGAACTCTTGTGCTCGAAGCTTCGCCGATTATTGGTGATTATACAAGAGAGAGAGAGAGAGAGAGAGAGAGAGAACGCTTCCACGTACAACTAGCAATCTCAAGCTAAAATACTAGTGTGTACATTGTTGGTTTCTCATAACGTTACTTGCACACCACACGCCACCCTCCTCCTACTCCTCCTCCTCCTCCTCCTCCTCCTCCTCCTCCTCCTCCTCCTCCTCCTCCTCCCGAAAAGAATGTCTATTAATACTTATTGTACCTCCTTTTGGCGTGTTTCTTCCTTGTTTTTCTCTATTCCTTATTTTCTTTTCTCCTTTTTCATTATCTCTCTCTCTCTCTCTCTCTCTCTCTCTCTCTCTCTCTCTCTCTCTCTCTCTCTCTCTCTCTCTCTCTCTCTCTCTTTCTGTTCTCTTTTCGTTTTATTTCTTCTCCCCTTCTTCTCTTTGTTATACGTATCTCCCCTTCTTCTCCCCTCACTCCTTCATTCCTTCTCTTGTCCTTTCCTCCTTCCTTATCTTCCTTCTCTTCTAGCTATTCTCTCATTTCTTCCCTCCTCTCTCTCTCTCTTTCTCCTTCCATTCTTTATCCCTTTTTGTCCTCCAATCCTTCTTTCCTAAACGTTCTTCACTCTTTTTCTTTCCTTATTCTTTCTCTCTGTTTTTCTCTCCTATCTGGATTTCTTTTCATCTTCCTCTTATTCCCGTTTTCTTTTCTGTTAGACCATCCTCTTTCCTTTCTTCAGTCTCTCTCTCTCTCTCTCTCTCTCTCTCTCTCTCTCTCTCTCTCTCTCTCTCTCTTAGGTGACATTGGTACATCGTTGTCTTGTTTTACCTCTCTGTGATGAGAAGAAAGGAATTTTTACTCGTTTCATTTACCTTTTTCTTTAATTCACTGTCTTGAGTTTAGAGGAGATGGAGTAGAAGAAAGAAAGAAGGAAATGGAGAAAGAAAAGAAAGAGGAGGAGGAGGAGGAGGAAGGGAAAAAGAAATTAATGGAGATATATAATGGAAGAGGTGTAATTTTTCCTTCTTTATTTTTTCCCTTTTTTTCTGGTTATTTTTTTCTGCAACATATTTTTTTCATTTTCTTTTTGGATTGTTACGATTTATTTTGTTTTTCTTCCTCGGTGTAAGTTTTGTTATTCCCATATTCTTTTTTTTCCTCTTTTTATTATTCTTATTCTTCGTTATTGCTTATTCCTCTCTTTTACCATTGCCTATCTCTCTTTCTCTCCTTCTATTCCTTATTCTTATTTTACGACATGAAATAAGATTAGTTTTATCCTTATTTCTTATTATCTATATTTTACCCCTCCCAATCACACACACACACACACACACACACACACACACACACACACACACACACACACACACACACAGTACTTACTCGTGCGAAAAAGACCGCAAGACGTTTTTTTTTTTTTTTTCAACTAATCGCATCTTCTTTACCTGTCGAATGGAAATTGATGAAAGGGTTGTGTTTTCAGCAGGTATTATTGTAGGGCAGGCGAGCAAGGTGGGCCGTGATTGGTTGCCTGCTAAACTAGACTGGCCAATCGGAAATGTTTAAGCTTTTGACCAGGAAACGTGCTGCTGGTTCTTTTTTTTTTTTTTTCTTATTTCTTCTTCTTTTTCTTCTTTTCTTCTTCTTCTTTCTCTTCTTCTTCTCCATCTTCTTTTCTTCTCTTCTCCTTCTTTCTTTTTCTTCTTCTTCTTCTTCTTCTTTTCTTCTTCTTCATCATCACTTCCTTTGGCTTCTTCTTCTTCTTCTTCTTATTATTATTATTATTATTATTATTATTATTATTATTTTTATTATTATAGTTATTATTATCATTATTATTATTATTATTATTATTATTATTATTATTATTATTATTATTATTATTATTATTCCCCATCTTCTTCTTCATCTTCTTCTCTTCCTTCTTTTCTTCTTCTTCTTCTTCTTCTTCTTCTTCTTCTTCTTCTTCTTCTTCTTCTTCTTCTTCTTCTTCTTCTTCATTAACCCGCCCTCCTCCTCCCTCCCTCCTTCCTTTTCCTCTTTGTATTTTTTCCCACTCAAAAGAAAAGTCTCAATTGGTTTCATGGAAGATTTAAATGACCCGTAAATTCAATTAAAGAGGAACAGTGCGAAAAAACTGGAGGGAGAGAACGAGAAAAAAGATGGAGAGAGAGAGAGAGAGAGAGAGAGAGAGAGAGAGAGAGAGAGAGAGAGAAATCCTGGAGAAAACAGTGGAGAAATAAGAGAAGGAAAAGGTAACGAATCAGAGAGAGAGAGAGAGAGAGAGAGAATAGTTAAAGTATAATCCAATAAATTTTAAAGACTTACTGTATTAAATCTTGCTTCTTACTTGTCAACACATTCAGAAAATCATTACACACCTGACGTAAAGAAACCACACACCTGCTTACTCTTACGCACCTGTACACACCTGAAGTATCAAACAACTATAAATCACAATGAAAAAAAAAGTCATTTCCAGGTATTCTTTACGCCTCTCATTGGCATTTATTGATTTATTTTTTTCTTATTTACGTTGTCTCTCTGTGACTTTTAATGAATCGTGAAATTAGTGTTAATTCGAGTTAAACAATATCAAATGTCCTTATAGGTTTCATTAAAGCTGTTTTGCTGTGTTTTTTCTTGGGTTTATTTGTATCGTAGTGACAATAAGGGTGGATCGCAAAGGCAGTAGAAGTTTTAAACAATCTTCACAGTCAGAGGAAGAGAAAAAAAGAGGAATAGATAAGCTAGAGACAAAAACACGTAAATTCTGATGCCATTGATAAAATTATTTGTATCGTAGTGACAATAAGGGTGGATCGCAGAGGCAGTAGGAGTTTTAAACAATATTCACCAGGAGTCAGAGGAAGAGAAAAAGAGACATTTCACTTTACAACGTCAAGGTTTCATAAGGTACAATTTTGCGGAGCTTCTGAATTGATGTTTCTTTCATTCTTTAGTCATAGTTTCCTAGCACGCGTTTATAAATAAGTAAGGACACACACACACGCACACACACACACACACACACACACACACACACACACACACACACACACACACACACACACACACACACACACACACACACACACACACACACACACACACACAGTTATTGAAGACGAAGGCACACGAGGACGAAATCTCTCCGCCTCTGAAATCGATATGCTGCCTTGTCCTTCTCTGTGTGTGTGTGTGTGTGTGTGTGTGTGTGTGTGTGTGTGTGTGTGTGTGCGCGCGTGTTGCGTGCAGCGTCCCAGGTTGACATGTGCCCCATTTTATGATTTTTTTATAGTTGTAACATCGATGCTCTGACGTACATTGATTCCTGACACGTGTAGACAGAGAGAGAGAGAGAGAGAGAGAGAGAGAGAGAGAGAGAGAACATGAAGAAAGAGACGTTTCATTTTAGAAGCCGTTAGATACAAGAAGTAGAAAAGAATATTATGATGGTAATGAAGAGGAGGAGGAGGAGGAGGAGGAGGAGGAGGAGTAGGAGGCGAAGAAGAAGGAAGTACAAACATAAAGAAAGAACAAACACCAGCAGATCTGTACGTTCTTGGAAAACTTTATAAATAGGAAGAGAAGAAAAATAGAAAAAAAACACAGACAAACACACAAACAAACTGAGAAAGAAGCAAAAACACGAACAGTTAAAGAAAGAATGAAGAGAAAATGAGATAAACAAGATGGAGAGAGAAAGTGATAGAAATAAACACAAACAGTAAAGAAAAAAAAGAAAAGGAGATAGACAACATGGAGAGGGAAAGTGATGAAAATTAACATAAACAAAGAAATAGAACAAAAAGAGATGAGTAAGTAGAGGGAAAGGAGACAAAAATGAACACAAACAAGTAAGAAAAAGACGAAAAACGAAAAAGAAAATATAAACAGGAAGAGGAACAAACAGAGACAGACGCCTCCCCTAAGGTACACCACTTGAGGGCGGCACCAACTCCTGTCACTCGTGCTTAGGTGAAGGCAATAAAGGCACACAGGAGGCCCTTTCACGCAATACTCTGAAGTGACCACAGGAGTTTCCACACCATGAGCACTGTGGCTGTGGACTGGCTGATTGGTGCCTCTCTGTTTGAAATTCCTTGAAGCAGCAACAACTACTTTTTCATATATTTCCATTTCGCCCTTAGTTGAGATTTTTTTTACTCTATCTCTCTCTCTCTCTCTCTCTCTCTCTCCTTTTTTTTCACCTATTTTTTTTCTTTCCTTCCTCCTGCTTTGCATATTTTTCCCTCAACCCTGATCTTGAATTCACTTTTTTTTTCCTCCATTTTTTTCCTTCCTCCGTGTTGCTTTACATATTTTTCTCTCAATCCTGATCTTGAACTTACTTTTTTCCTCTAATTCTGAACCTGGAATGACCTTCTTTTCATCTCTCCAGCCTGACCGGGATCTTTGTTTCCTCCTGGTGTTTTTCCCTTTCCTGACCTTAAATTGACCTTTTCTTCCCTCTTGAACTTAGAACTGATTTTATTAACACTGTTTTCTTCATCTTCTGACCTTTTTTTCCTTCTTTTCTTCTGACATTGACCTAATTTTGTGTTTCTTGCAATGACCTTGATCCTGATGACCTTTTTCGTGAGTGAGAGAGAGAGAGAGAGAGAGAGAGTCCACCTTTACCTCCACCCTCGTCCAATATCTTCTTTCCCTCCTCCTTATCATTTTCTTTCTCGTCTTTTTCCTCCTCTAACTTTACTCCCGGTTCTTCTTCCCTTCCTCCTTTTTCTTCTCCTCCTCTTCTTTAACTTTCTCTCCCCCGTGTCTTCTTTCTCCACCTTCACGTCTCTCTTTTCGGTTCCATACCCTTCTTATCTCTTATCCTTTTTCTTCTATTTATTTTTCTCTCCTTTTCCTTTTTCATTTTCTCGTTCTCATTTTTTTCCCAATATCTGTTTCACTTCCTTTGTTTTTCTCTTCTTCTCGAATCTAGTTGTCTTCTTTTTCCTTTTCCTCTTCTTTCTTCCTTGTTTTCCTCTTCCTCCTTTTTTTTCTCTCCATAATATAAGTTATCCATTTCTTTTTTCCTTTTCCTCTTCTTATGGTATCATTTGTGTCTTTTCTTTTTCTTTATAGTGTCGGAAAGAAAGAGAGAGAGAGAGAGAGAGAGAGAGAGAGAGAGAGAGAGAGAGAGAGAGAGAGAGAGAGAATTTGGAAGACGAGTGAAAAAAAAAATGTGTTTGGAAAAGAAGGAAAAGAGGAAAGTGTTTAAACGAAAAGAGAGCGAAACACACACACACACACACACACACACACACACACACACACACACACACACACACAGACAATAGAAAACGAGATACGGCTACACCCATATAATGACCGTCAGTGAAGATCGATTTCCAATATGGCGCCAGGATGGGATGTTGTTACTCCTTCATGCGTGAGAGAGAGAGAGAGAGAGAGAGAGAGAGAGAGAGAGACTATATATAGACGAGATGTGTACGTCGTTTGTGAACAGTAAGAAATAAAATAAAAAAATAAATGAAAAATAAAATGCATGTTGTGAAGAATTGATCCGTGGAGACTGAGTGGAAGGAGGAGGAGGAGGAGGAGGAGGAGGAGGAGGAGGAGGAGGAGGAGGAGGAGGAGGAGGAGGAGGAGGAGGAGGAGGAGAAGGAGAAAGAGCTTTAATAATACATTTCTCAACATTTCGAAAACATTACCAAACCTTATGTTCTTGCTTTACTTACATCTCTCTCTCTCTCTCTCTCTCTCTCTCTCTCTCTCTCTCTCTCTCTCTCTCTCTCTCTCTCTCAAGCTGATTCCAACTTCATTAAAACATAATAAATCTTTGGGAATAAACAAAGAAAATGGAAACAAGTCCTTCTCCTCATTTCTTTTCTCTACATTTTTATTTATCTTTTTTTTTATTCTAACTATCATACAACCTCGTTATTATGAAGAGCTATCGGCCCTAATGAGGTGGCGCTCTAATTGGTTCCTCCTCCTCCTCTTCCTCCTCCTCCTCCTCCTCCTCCTCCTCCTCCTCCTCTTCTCATTGCCACACCCAAGCCACGTTTCCTCAGAACGAAGGAAGGACTCAGTGAGGCGAGAAAGTGACGGGTGAGAGGAGAAGGAGGAAGAAGAGGAGGAACCAGGTCGTCTTATTACTGAAAGGTCGACCAACTGTGGCAGGAGAGAGAGAGAGAGAGAGAGAGAGAGAGAGAATGAGAGAGACGTCACCTCAGTATCGTATTGAGGACGGTTTTGCACGCACATACACACACACACACACACACACACACACACACACACACACACACACACACACACACACACACACACACACACACCATTGCCATAATCATCATCATCATCATTATCATCATCATCTTGCAACAAATCTTCAAATCAACAACTATAGCATTTTAATCTTGAACAATTTTTCTTCTCCATGTGGAAAGAGAGAAAAGACTGAGAAAAGAAGTTTAAAAGTGTAGAAGTTTGGAGAACTAATACCACTAATGAATGTGGAAAAAGAAGATTTTTGAATTATCGACGAAAGAGAGAAGGCACAAAGGGGAGAGATGTGTTGGGAGGTGTTGGGGAGGGGAGAGGATGGGGGAGGGGAGAGATGAGAGAAGGGCGGCATAAATGAGGGGCAAGATGTCGATATGAAGAAAGAAAAGAAAGAATGAAAAGATGGCAAAGTCTTCCCACTCATCTCGCAGCTCCCCCTCCACTGTGAACATTCCAGTGAGTGATGGAGGCGAGACGAACACTGAATAAACACCACATTTTACTCTCTTCATTAACACAAATAACTCACTATCTCATGGACTAATTGAAGCAACACAGGTCACTCCTTTCCTTGTCCTGGTGGTGTTCAAAACTGCACTGGAAAATTTGTAACAGACCGTCTATTTCAACATGAGAAATCGTGACAGTCTACGTACAAAAGAGAAAAAAAAGTTAACGAGAGAATGGGAAGCCTAGAGAGAGAGAGAGAGAGAGAGATTCTGGAAAGGGTTCTAATTTCTTATAAAAATCCTTTGTAGTGAGACTTAAAAGAATTCTACTTTTAATATCCTTCATTAGAAACAGCACTCCTAATGCTTTTATTACTCGTATCTTGTGGAGGAGAAAGAGAAGAAGAAAAGTACAAGGAGAAAAAAAAAACTTATCTATTTTATGATGCGTCCTTTTGATCTTGTGTTTTAATGTGTGAGCCTCGAGAGGGAGATTTCTTTGCTTTGAGTGAGCCTTGCCTTGTGCTGTGGTGGCTGTGCTGTGCTGTTTGACTCATCGTGGTGTATATTTAGTGAAGAATGTTGAAGTATTTTGTTTACATTGCGTCAGGTGTTAAGTCAGGTAAGGCTGGGTGGAGTTGCTGGGTAGTTGCTTGAGGTTTGATTTGTTGTGTTTAAATCAGGTTAACCTCTTCAATTCTGAGACACATTTTTATCTTCATTTTTGGGTATGATTAGATGATTTAGGAAGCGTGTATGTACGTCGAAAGGTTAATGACCAGAGTCTTTACAATTCTAATTCTGAAGATGTATAAAATCACCCAATAGTAACCAGAATAAATGTGAAAACGCGTCCTGGTACTGAAGAGATTAAACAAAGGTTGAATTTAATTAGGTTAGATTAGGTTATGTTACGTTAAATTAATCTTACACTGAAATATAGGCATTATAGATAAGATTAGATCAGATTTAGCTTAGATTAGAATAGATTACCTTAAGCTGAGTTAGATAATGTTAAGTAGAGGTAGGATACAAGCTATAGTGGCGCGTGTTCTTAGTGTTCATCTCCTTATTGGCCTTTGAGTCTAGTAGATGATGACTTTCACCATCAGAACAGCGCCACAGTGACATCAGTTTGGCTTCTAAGCTTTCCACTCACTATGGTTCATTCTTCTTTCACCTGAGAGAAGAATGAACAACTGAGTGACATGTACGCTTCTTCCACATACATTTAGAGTGGAAGTGGAAGAAATAAGCTGTAACCCGGTGCTTAGGTGGCGTGACATGACCTGGCGTCGTCGTCGTGGGTATCCTAACCCGTGGCATAGCGAGGGCATGTGCTTCCGTGTAATTTGTCGCTAAGAAAACCTAAAGTGAAGCAGAAGCACCGAATTTCTACAATGTTCCTGGAAGACAGTGGTCGAAAAGTAACAAATAAAATGCTTAATCCCTACAATACTGGGACACATTGTTACCTTGAGATTTGTGAACCATTAGACCATTTTATTGACATTAGGAAGGGTCTATGGTGGTCAGAAGATTAATGGCCAGAGTCTTCACAACGTTAATCCCCCACATGAGTTTCTGAAGCTACAAAATCATCGAATAGTGAGCAGAGTGAATATGGGAACGCGTCATGGTACTGAAGTGGTTAAAAAGAAAAGAAAGAGAGTGTTTCTGGGTAGTGCCTTGTTCTCTCGCTATCAACTTCTTCTGAGTTGTTTTATTTACACATAAGAATAACATGACGTGTGGTAGTAGTGGTGGTGGTGGTGGTGGTGGTGGTGGTCTGAAATGGAGGTGCGTGAGAGAAAACGTGTATATGTGTGTGTGTGTGTGTGTGTGTGTGTGTGTGTGTGTGTGTGTGTGTGTGTGTGTGTGTGTGTGTGTGGTGAGGGGGAGGTAGGGGTGTTTCTCATGTGAGGTCACTAGAAGGATCAAGAGGTCATGGCTGGGGTTTTTTTCTTTCTTCATTTCTTACAGTTATGATAAAAGGAAATTATATACGTGGTCATTTCCTTCCTTGTGTTTTTATTCCCCGTCCCTTTTATTCCCTCCTTGTGTGTGGGAATGGCAGAAAAATACTCACTAGCTCATGGTTGTTTGCTTTCCTCCTCTTCTTCCTCCTCCTCTAGTTATCATGAAAGAAAATGGCCTGCTCTTATTTCCTTCTTGGTATTTTCTTTTACCATTTGTTTTTCTTCCCCTTTGTCAGAATAAGAAAGAGAAACACACACACACACACACACACACACACACACACACACACACACACACACACACACACACATTTACCTCCACTTATTGCTGCCCACACTAACATTCCTCGCCTCTGAGAAAGCCTCATGGAAACATCTCTTCATTTGCTTCCTGTTATTGTTTTCCCGAGCTCCGATATCCTGCAGTAAATACATAAATATACAGATGACAGATGTTCCTTCGCTTCCTGTAAATGTTTTCTTCTCGGCTCACGGAAGGGAGGCTGGGAGAGGAGGAGGTGGGAGGAGGGGTGTGTGCCGAAGGAATATTAGGTTTTATGGACTTCTAATGGGCATGATAGGTAGGAGAAAGGGGAGAAAATGGGTTATATTAGTTGCAGATACGTGGAGATTAAATACGTGATGTTGGTTGGTGTTATGAGACGAGAGGTAAGAAGTTTTGTGAGATTATTTCCTTCATTTATTCATATTTTTACAAGGAAGGAGACAAGGATCAGAGTGGGGAGTTACGAATGGGTCTGTAGGCTTAGAAAGAAGGGACTGGGAGGTAGAGAGGGCGTCCACTGTGCTTGGTTGGGGAGATACAGCGCTGAGAATTGCAATAGGGGTGTTGTGATGGGCTTTGTGAGTGTTTTGAGGCAGGAGAGGGTGGAGTGGGGAAGTCAGGAAGCAGATAAGGCTGAAGGGAGAGTGTGAATAGCGCGCAGGGGAAGTCAGGAGGGTTTTTTTCTCTCTCTCTTTCTGTGGGGAGTAGTGGGCGGAGGGGTCGCGCGGTGCAAAATAAACAACTGATATAGAAAACAGGTCGCGCACAATAGATTGCACCGATATATTTGAAGGTGTTATGAGGAGCTCGTTTTCTTTCGCTTTGTTGACAGTTTCTATGTGCAGCTGTGCAGGGTAGACTCCAATATTTATGTGTGCTTCACTGTTATACTTCCTTCATTCCTGCTCCTTGTAGCTTCTGTATTTTGTCTCGTTAACTTTTATCATTTCTCCTGCTACCTACTTTTTTTCGTATTTTTGTCTATGGCATCAGTATTTATTTGTTTTTGTTTTTACCTTTACTATCAGCTTATCTATTCCTCTTCTCTCTCCTCAGCATCTTTTTATCTATGGTTGTATGAGGAACGTGGCGTCTCACATTAGGGAAAAGAATAACAGTTGACAATATAAATGAGAAGATTGCGTCAGCCTTATCTCTTATTGAAAATCACTAATATTTCTTATGCGATATACACAAGAGTACGATATTAGTTTCCATAGCATCATATAATAGCAAAGTTTCCTCGTCTCCATCCTATTAATATGTATGGCAGGAAGCAAGGGGAGGATAAGTCTTCTAAGGGGATGGATTCTTTAGCAGTGGTTTTCTTTGTGATAGTTGGAGTGTTTAAAAGGTCTGGAATCGGTCAGTGGAATGAAGGGAACTGAAAAGATTTAATAGGTTGTCTTATTATACGAGTAGACTTCAGCATTTGAGTTGAAAGAAAAGAAAATTAAGAAAATATGATGTTTAATATGTTGCTTTGTTAGCGTTTCCTTTTTCTGACCTCAGCACCTCTTGTAGTCTGGGCAGCTCTGCGTCTCCTCACTGTGGCTTACATGTACCTACACAGACTACACTTGCAATAATACGAGTACTAATAATAATACTGCTTCATCGTTTTTTCTTTAGTTCATTCATCTTTTCTTTTTTTCATTCATTCTACTAATACTGCTTCATTTTTTTTTTAGTTCATTCTACTAATACTAATACTCCTTGACGTTTTTTTCTTTTTTAGTTCATTCTCCAGGAATAAAAAAAACATTGAGGACATTTGGACTTCATTCTTCATAAGAGGATTATAGTCACTTATTTTTTCCTTTGTGCTCAGAAAAGAAAAGTTGAAAAAGTTTGTCTTCTAAAATACAAAAGTACACTCGTCAAGTAAGAAACTCCTTCGAAAATATTGCATCCTGTTTTGATGGGCACTGATATTCTACCTCATTGTATCTAGAAACTCCAAGCTTCTCCTAACCTCTGCAGTACCATGACGCGTTTTCATATTCATTCTGCTTACTATTTGATGATTTTGCACAGCTTTAAAAACCTATAAGGGGATTAAAATAGTGAATTCTCTGCCCACTAATCGTATGATCTCCATAGACACTTGCTAATGTCAATAAATCGTCTTATTATACCCAAAAATCAAGGTAAAATCGCGTCTTTGTAATGAAGGGGTTAAGTCATTTCAGCACACCCTGGTTAAGAAACACTGCGCTAATGGGAACAATGCAACACTCTAAACATAACTGTCTCGACTCTGAGCTGCGTGTTCATGCTGTCACAACACTTCATCGCGTTAGTCTCCAGAAATCCACTAAACGTGACACAATTCACAATATCATATAAAGTAAATGAAATAGAAAGTGCCTTGGGATAAAATTTTCCTTTTTAAATTTACTTCCTCTCTCCTTCCTTCCTGCCTTCCTTCTATCCTTCCTTCCTTCCATCCTTCCTTCCTTCCTTCCTTCCATCCTTCCTTCCTTCCTTCCATCCATCCTTTTTTCCATCTTTCATTTCTTCCTTTCATCCTTCCTTCCTTCCTTCCTTCCTTCCTTCCTTCCTTCCTTCCTTCCTTCCTTCCTTCCATCCTTCCAGCCTTCCTTCCCTTCTTCCTTCCTTCCTTCCCTCCTTCCTTCCATCCTTCCTTCCTTCCATCCATCCTTCCTTCCTTCAATCTCGTTTTCTTTTTCCTTTTCATTCTATCTTTCTATCACATTATCTAAAGGAGGCAGAATGAGAATGGAAGAAGAGAGAGAGAGAGAGAGAGAGAGAGTAGTAGTAGTAGCTTTTGTTATTCATTATTGTAATAACTTTATGATAATTGCTTGTTTGTCTGTTTGTATCCACTTGTGCGTGTAATATTAGATATCGGATATTAAACACAAGAAGAGAGAGAGAGAGAGAGAGAGAGAGAGAGAGAGACGAGAGACGAGACAAAACATCACCGTCACTTTCTCTCTCGTTCTTCCTCTCTCCAAAGTTGTCTGGGTGCATCTGTGAAGTTTTCCTCACCGCCTCGCTCTCCATCACGCTGAGGAAGTAACGTTGACGGAAAGAGAGAGAGAGAGAGAGAGAGAGAGAGAGAGAGAGAGAGAGAGAGAGAGAGAGAGAGAGAGAGAGAGACACACACACACACACACACACACACAAAATAAAGTCACTAGCATATTAATTTCTATATTTTCAAATCATCTTGCGTCTACCACCTCGAGAGAGAGAGAGAGAGAGATTGTGTGTGTGTGTGTGTGTGTGTGTGTGTGTGTGTGTGTGTGTGTGTGTGTGTAATTCACCACGGTCTTCCAGCCAGTCTTCCCCATTACGGAGCGAGCTCAGAGCTCATAGACCGATCTTCGGGTAGGACTGAGACTACAACACACTCCACACACCGGGACAGCGAGGCCCCTCCAGTTACATCCCGTACCTATTTACTGCTAGGTGAACAGGGGCCACACATTAAGAGGCTTGCCCATTTGCCTCGCCGCCTCCGGGACTCGAACTCGGACCCTCTCGATTGTGAGTCGACCGTGCTAACCACTACACTACGCGGTGTGTGTGTGTGTGTGTGTGTGTGTGTGTGTGTGTGTGTGTGTGTGTGTGTGTGTGTGTGTGTGTGTGTGTGTGTGTGTCACCATAAAATAAAGAAAAAAGCAAAAGAGTACCGCACCATTACTTTCCCCAAAAAAGGAAAAAATAAACTATTCACCAAGAAATACTCAAATAAATAAACCACACAAATATATTCAAGGAAACTGTGAGAAATTGACACAAAACAGCGCAAATACAAGAACAAGATAACGCTATCAAATGTAATGTAGCGAGGGCAGAGTGCGGAAAGGCTGGACTCTGCATCTATGGGGGATCAATGGAGACTCAGGGTTAATATAGAGGACGATTGGGAAATAGAGTAATGGTCTATGGAGGGAGGGAGAGGGTGGGGAGGGAAAAGGGATCAGGAAAATGAGAGAAAAAGAGAGAGGAAGGAAAGAACAGGAAAGGGACCCCCGGAAAATTAAAGAGAAAAATTGTGATGGAAGGAAAGAGGAATAGAAAATGAAGAAAATATGAAGTGAAAGGGAGGTAAAAGGAAAGAAATTGAAGAGGAGATATAGAAGAAGAGAGAATAGGAGGAAGATGAGAAGGAGGAGGAGGAGGAGGAAGAGGAGGGAAAAAGAAGGAATTACTAGAAAAATGTTGTAAATTAATCCTCTCTCTCTCTCTCTCTCTCTCTCTCTCTCTCTCTCTCTCTCTCTCTCTCTCTCTCTCTCTCTCTCTCTCTCTCTTGCTCCGTTGGTTAGTGGACATTTTTTATCTCCAGTTTTTATTTAATTTCCACTCCCTCGAATTCCAGAGATGACACAAAAGTCTTGTCCGACACTGGTTTTGTTCTCGTTCTAGGAATTTGTTTTAGGCTGCAGAGATGACGAGACTATTTTTCCCTCTGTTATGAAATAGGTATATCTTGTCCTCTCTCTCTCTCTCTCTCTCTCTCTCTCTCTCTCTCTCTCTCTCTCTCTCTCTCTCTCTCTCTCTCTCTCTCTCTCTCTCTCTCATGTATTTGTTCTTTTTTTTATTCCTTTCATGTTTCTTTTCCCATTTTTTCTTCCTCAATCTTCCACTTCTCCTTCATTTTCCTCTTATACCTTTAATCCCTCTATTCCTCCACATCAAACATTTCTCTCTCTCTCTCTCTCTCTCTCTCTCTCTCTCTCTCTCTCTCTCTCTCGCTCTCGCTCTAGCTCTCGTCCTACCGTAGTTTTAATAGAACCATGAAAAAGCAACACGTCATATCTACCTAGTGAAGCAAGGTGAAAGTTTTGACATGATGAGGCAGGATGTAATGAGAGCAGCACGGGTACCTGAGGGCGGCGTGGTGACAGGTAACACACGTGAGCGGCGGCGGAAGTCACCTGGATCAGATTTTAAGCCTCATTAAGCCAAACTTTTTCATGTAGCGAGCATAATAATGATACGTCAAATTATTATGGTGGGCAGTAACCTGGTGAATGCTGATGTGAAAGTGTTGGTTTGGGTTTTTTTGAGTTTTTTTCGTTAGTTGTTGTTTTTCGTGTGTGTGTGTGTGTGTGTGTGTGTGTGTGTGTGCTTTTTCATCGTTAGTGTTAATTTTTTTCTTCTTTTTCTTTGCTGCTATTTTTGTTGCCATCGGTTCATTTTTATTCGTTCTGGTTTTGTTGTTTCAGATTTTCTCTTTATCATCGTCCTTATGTTTTTTATCCTTATTATTTTCTTGTTTTATCGTTCTTTCTATCTTTTTTTCCTTCTAAATTTTCTTACATTGTTATTTATTGATATTTTTCGTGCCTTTAACATTTCATTATAAAACTACAATCATTTCGTTCCTTTAATTTACTTCACTACCTAACCAGAAGATGGAGACAAAGCAACACCAGCAAGAATAGGAAGTAAAACCACTAATACCAACACAATCTATGAACAAAGCCACAACTTTCTCCCTTAAATGTACACCAGAAACCACCACACACACACACACACACACACACACACACACACACACACACACACACACACACACACACACACACACACACACACACACACACACACACACACACACACACTTATTATAAAGTCCCCCCTATCCTCAATTCTAGCCAGTTTACAGCTTTAATAATTGAGTGCAAAATATTTATAGAATGCAGAGAGTTCCGCAACAAATAGCTCATTCACACCCACTGGCACGTCACGCAGGTGCCTAATGAACTGAAGGCAACGTATTGACGGGGATAAATCTACATTCCATCGCGTATATTTCACTGTTGATTATACTGACTGGTAGTACGAGGCGGTGGAATGTCTCCCTTCACGCCGCCCTCTCCACGCCACCGCCTCCTGATCACCGAGTCACCGCCGCCGCCATTACCTGTGCGGGGAAGGTATTTGCTTAATTAGGACAGGTGATGCCGCTACACACAAACCAGTGAATAATGCTTGCCAGGTGTGTGCAGGTGGGGTTTGCTGTGTGTGTGTGTGTGTGTGTGTGTGTGTGTGTGTGTGTGTGTGTGTCATTATAGAAAGGTGAGGAAAAGAAGAGTAGGGGAAATATTAACGGGTAAATAGAAGTCAAATAATTAATGAAGAAATATAAACACAGATGAAAAGATAAAGAAATACATGACGTAGATTGACGTGAAAGAAAAAAAAAACATATCACGAAAGTATAGAGAGTGAGAGGAAATAATGACCAGAGAGAGAGAGAGAGGATCACTGGAAACCTCTTTAAGCGTCCTTCCATTCCCTCTTTCACACATCCTTTTCCAGACCCTTTTTTCCCCCTTTATTTGAAACCCTCGGGCCGCCTGCCGCCACCTGACGCCCACAGCCACCTGCCCCAACACCCTCCGGCGCAGCATCGGGTTTCTGATCAAGTAGATAGATGTTGATTGGAGTTGATCGCTTGGTAAGAAGGTTAGGGTTCTCTTGGCTATTATCTCAAGGTAACTCGGGTCGTTGTGAAGGGCGAGTGTGTTATTTTGTGTGTTGTTGCTTCTATTATGGGTTTGTTTAAGTATGTGTTCTTGTTTTTGTTCCCTTCTTCACTCGTCACTTTTTTTTTCCCACCTTCATCCCAGCGTTCTTAAATTACTTACTGTTCCTTTTCTTTCTTCTCTTTCATCCTTCGTTTTTTATCATCCATTTTTTTCCTTCATTGCTTCCTTCTCATTACCTTTATACACATTTTTTTAGTGACTCATTAAACTTTATAGCCAATAAAGTATACACGAACAAAAAAGTAATGCTACATAATTGATTTACGTGAATGTGAGTTAAAGCCACACTATCATCGCCTTTCCATTAATTTCCGAGAGAAGAAAAGAATTTGTACAGAATAAGAATGTACTATGCCTTTATGTTAATGTCAAATAATTACTATAAGAAGACAAGACATTAACACTTTTTCTTCTTCACTGGCATCCAAAAAGAAAGCAAAATATACAAAAGCCAAATAGAAAAGACAATAATACAAAGAAGGAAAACGAATCTCTTAACAAATTTCCTTGCAGCTTTTTCTCTTGCGACCATTTTACGCACAGCCCTCCAAGAAATATATTAGATTAATGAATATATCCCCCCCCCTAAAAAAAAAAAAAAGGAAAACTGACAATGCAGCGAGGTACTTCGGATACAAACTTCCTCGAAATGGAACAAAACAAGTGTCCAACAACATTTTTTTTCGAGTGACTCTTTTATGCATTCCTGAAAATAACAGAATAAAAGGAAACAAAGAAAACGGTGGTACGTGCAAACAAAAAGCGTACCGTCCATATAAACCCGGAGAAATTTGAAGAAAGCGAGTCTCCAGCGTCCTTTTTCTCACCAGTCTATATCCGTGAACACGAGCAGGCTGGCACTCATCGTGGGCTTCCCCTTAGACATCCCGCGTCTCCTGGCTCAGAGCTGACACCGCCGCCTCCCAGCTGACGCGTCCTGGAAGCCTCTGTACGTGATGGGGGGGGCTCGCTGAGGGCTCCTGGCCTGAGAAGCTGTCGTCTGCTGGGGTCGCTGGATCGAACACACACTAGAATCATGGCAGAGGAAAAAAATTGATGCAAGGAAAGTCATATGGAAATAACGAACACAAATATAACAGCCATAGAAGAAAATTACTGAAGGGGAAAATTGATGTAGGTAAAATCACTGTGTGGAGTTATACAGAAATAGAGATGAATAAAAGATACGTAGAAAGAAATAATTAATTGAATCGTAGAAGGAAGAATAGCGACGTAATTGTGGATTAGGAAGACAAAGGAGAGGAACAAGAATCACACGAGAACTACAATGAAGAAGGACTGAACAAAGGAATAATAAGAAGAAATAGAAGATAAATAAATGTAGAAATACGTGATTAGTGCAAATAGTGATTTATTCGTAAACTTTCATTACCATCATTACTTCTTTGTTATTCTTAAAGCTAAAGATGAGAAGAGTAAGACATGAAGGAGCAAGAAACAAGAAAAAAAGAAAACCAAGACGAAAATAAAGAATTGCATCAGGAAGAAGAAACAAGAAGTAAGAAAAGAAGGAAACAGAAGCTCAAGTGTCGCAGAAAACTGAGAAAACAAAAGAATATCGCGTAAAATAAATCAAGAAGAGAGAGAAGAACAAGTGCACAACTACTATCAAAAGTCAAGAAGAAGAGAAAGAAGAAACAATAAATAAAGCAAGAGAAGGAAGTAGAAAAGAAAACATCAGTGAAAGACAGAAAGAAAAGCAAGTAAACACACAGGAATATAGAAAAAATGATGATAAATAAGGAAATAAAGGGAAATACATATTAAAAAAACATAAAAAGAAAGAAAATCCCTGAAAAATATACGAAGAAAGGACAAAAAGAAATTGAATAGAAATAATAACAATGAAAGAAAAAATATAATAATAAAATTAATTGTAAAGGGCAGTTGACCATTCCACCTGAGTCCTACACACACACACACACACACACACACACACACACACACACACACACACACACACACACACACACACACACACACACACACACACACACACACACACACACACACACACGATCAAAGGAGAAACTTCATACAACTTTGTCTTGATTTATCGTAAGCAACTCTAAGTGTGTAATAACATCTTTATCTCTCTCTCTCTCTCTCTCTCTCTCTCTCTCTCTCTCTCTCTCTCTCTCTCTC
>NC_059277.1:9527269-9564769 GCF_017591435.1 Portunus trituberculatus
CTACAAATTATCATCTTAGCCTTACATTACCTCAAGTGGCCCTGATTCATAAGAGTAATTATATATCAGATGTAATCCCAACTGGTGGTGAGGAGTAAGGAGTGTGATATACTCTCTCTCTCTCTCTCTCTCTCTCTCTCTCTCTCTCTCTCTCTCTCTCTCTCTCTCTCTCTCTCTCTCTCTCTCTCTCTCTCTCTCTCTCTCTCTCTCTCTCTCTCTCTCTCATGATTCGCCTATTTGCCAAATGACATCAAGGTGTAATTACTTTCCTCACTCGTTAGGTATTTTGACTCATTGGCTTTGTGGTCATTGGAGCATTCTGGAAAGTCTCACAATCTCTGTTCGACACGTGGCTGCCGTGCTAAATTTGTCTTTTAATTAGTTCGTTGTGTATTTTTATGATTGTCTGCTGGAAGTGTTGATGGCGGTAGTGGTGGTGGTGGTGGGAACTAATGAGAAGGTTATTTCTGTAGGTGTGTTAATTGCATGAGTTTAAAATAGTTCTCATGCTGTCTACTCGAGGCCATTTAACTTCTTCAACACTGGAACACATTTTTACCTTAAGATTTGTGTATGATTAGACCATTTTATTGACATTTGGAAGGGTCTATGGAGGTCAGAAGATTAATGGCCACAGTCTTTACTATCTCAGTCCCCCACAATAGTTTCTGAAGCTGTATAAAATCACCAAATAGCAGAATGAATATGGAAACGCGTCATAGTATTGAAGGGGTTAAGTGTCTGTGAGGGTTGTTGTTTTGCGTCGCTTCCTCGTCCCTTCCAAGCCATCCCACCCACGTCTGTCACCTGATCCTGCGTCTGTTTCCTTGTGTGCTGCGCCTCTTGCACCACTCACAGCAGCGGGGCAGTGGTGGTGGTGGCTGGCGGCGGCAAGGCAAAAGAGATGTTAGAAAGCTGATGGAGGTTTTTCAGTTTATTACTTAATAGATCGTGAACACTTGAACTTATTTGTATAGGTGTGTGTGATACTTCGCCCTTCAGTGTACGAAAAGCTTGCCAACTAGGAATTATGTATTGCTTTAATGCAGTCGTTTATGTTTTCAGTGATAATAATTTCTAGACGAGTGTTTCCCCATCTTGGTCACGCATATCAGTCATTTAGTACGGAAAGTCGTTTGTAAAAAAGAAACTCATTAAGCAACATTTCACGTCTAAAACTGTATTTTCTTAACTTTACTTTATTAACACCTCCTCCTTTAGGGTTTGATAAAGAATCGCTATTTTAGTATCCACTTTGCTACTCATATTTATCCTTTTCTACTACATTGATATTTTTAATTGAACAATTGACTTACATAAGAACACAACGCTTCATTCTATAAGAGATCACAAAACACCATCTTAACAATGAAATACCGCGAAACCTCTTCTTTAAACTGCGGGAAGAATGCCACTTTTCCTTTAGTGCTCCGAGTAAAACAATGAAAGCGAGTCATAAACCTGAGTTTTCAGGAGGAGAGGAGAGGGAGCCGCTCCACCACACTGCACGCTCCCCACCCAGTCCTCGGCCCCTCCACCACAGTGCACGCGCCACCCACCCACTGCATCCCCTCCACCTTGGTGTTATTAGGGGCCGTGTTTACCCATTCGATTCCATCTCCAAGTGGCTTCTGATCGTTCCTGCGTACCTCAGACATCGTTTACTCTCTCTCTCTCTCTCTCTCTCTCTCTCTCTCTCTCTCTCTCTCTCTCTCTTTGGATTTTGCAGTTTCAGTGGTGCATTATTCGAGTGTCTCTCTTTATTACGCGTGTTCCTTACATGGGAGTCAAACAACGTTTTCCTTCCTGTCAAACCTCACTCTTATTCTCATTTTTTTTCTCGTTTGTGTATCTCTCTCTCTCTCTCTCTCTCTCTCTCTCTCTCTCTCTCTCTCTCTCTCTCTCTCTCTCTCTCTCTCTCTCTCTCTCTCTCTCTCTCTCTCTCTCTCTCTCTCTCTCTCTCGTATTCCATAAACAATTATCTTTATCCTTATCATTTACATACAAAAGTTTCTCCCGAAGTATTTCCGTCTTGAATGATGCTGAGTTTCCACGGTATCTCCAGCACACGAATACCAATAGAAGATGTGGTTTTATCCTCCAATCCCTGCTCTCTATTAAGTTCCTAGTTTACGGCACTGTTGGTAGTATTTCTGCCTATGTTCAAAGAGTCTCGTATCGGTAGTAAAGTTATTCCAAGTTTCCACGATTTTAATACTAGGAAAGTTGGTATGAGAGAATATTTGTTTGTGGGTTTTTTTTTTTTCTCTTTTAATTTATTCTGGTGATGATTCCCGGTATTCATGAAATCGTATTATCGATAAAGAAGGGAAATAAATCGTGGTTCTTTCCTCTCACACAGTGTAGACTTATACTTTTTTCTGTACGTTCTATCTACTCATGTTATTTTTTTCTTGTTATCTAATCGAGAATAAGAAAAAATCCCACCAGAAAAAGAAACTGAAAAAGAAAATAAAAGAAATGTCTCCAACAGCATTTAACTTACACCTCCTAAAGATTTACAACACTTCTAATTTCTGTCTATTCATATGATTTTTTTTCTTATTTTCAAATCAAGACTAAGAAAACAAACACCACAGAAAGAAACTAAAAGAAAAAAAAAAACAATCATTTCCTCAACACTTAATACACGCCTCGCGGAGATTCAAAGACTTTTCATTTCTATTTACTCATGTTAGTCTTTTTTTATTATCTAATCAGGACTAAGAAAAAAAATCCACGTCAGAAAAAGAAACAAAAAAAAAGTAATGAAATCTTTACCACAACACTTAACTTACACTTCTAATCTTTATCCACTCATATGAATCGGTTTTTTATTATTATTATTGTAATCTAAATAAGACGAATAAGAAAAAAATCCCCACAAAGGAAAGAAACTAAAAATATATATAATCGCTCCCACAACACTTAACTTACACCTAAAAGCTTCAAAACACTCCTAATTTCGATCTACTCATATGAATCTTTTTTTTATTATCTAATCAGGACTAAGAAAAAAATCTATGTTAGAAAAGAACATAAAAAAAAGTAATAAAATCGTTCCCACAACACTTAACTTACACTCCTTAGTTTTATCCACTCATATGAATCTTTTTTTTTTCTTATTATTGCCTAAAAAAGACGAATAAGAAAATATACCCACAAAAGAAACTAGAAAAATATTCAAATCTTTCCCACAACACTTAACTTACACCTAAAACTTCAAAACACTCCTAATTTCTATCTACTCGTGTGATTTATTTTTCTTTTATCTAATCAAGACTTAAAAAAAAAAAACAAAGATAAGAAACCAAAAGATATACAAATCGTTCCCACAACACTTAACTTACACCTTAAGCTTCAAAAGACTCGTGATATTGTCCCAGAACCAAATACTCCCCTCCATGGTGAGTGAGGACAGGCGCGGCAGTGTTTGCGGGCGCCCTCCTCCTCGCCTTGTATTGGAAATCGCACCTGTTTGCCCCGCCGCGCCGCCACGCTCCAGGGACTTCACAAACACCTGCATTGCTACTCACTCGCCTGGCAATCTCTGAGCCTCGAAATGTATCTTGTAACACCTGAACTGACGCCATTACCTGCTTTGATGGTGCGTGCTGGGAGGTGGTGGTGGTGGTGGTGGTGGTAGTGGTAGTGGTGATGGTGGTGGTGGTTTTAGTGGTAGATGTAGTGTTTTTCTTGTTGTTGTTGTTGTTGTTGTTGTTGTTGTTCTTCTTCTTCTTCTTGTCCTTGTTGTTGTTGGTCTTCTTCTTGTCCTTGTTGTTCTTCTTCTTCGTCTTTTTCTTCTTTGTTTTTCTTCTTTTTTTTTTCTTCTTCTTCTTCTTCTTCTTCTTCTTCTTCTTCTTCTTCTTCTTCTTCTTCTTCTTCTTCTTCTTCTTCTTCTTCCGTCTTCTTTTTCGTCTTCTTCTTCTTCTTCTTCTTCTTCTTCTTCTTCTTCTTCTTCTTCTTCTTCTTCTTCTTTCTTCTTTTTCTTCTTCTTCTTTTCTTCTTCTTCTTCTTCTTCTTCTTCTTCTTCTTCTTCTTCTTCTTCTTCCTCTTGATATATTTTGTCTATTTATGTTCACTTGTCCCTCTTTTTTTTGCTTCTCTCTCTCTCTCTCTCTCTCTCTCTCTCTCTCTCTCTCTCTCTCTCTCTCTCTCTCTCTCTCTCTCTCTCTCTCTCTCTCTCTCTCTCTCTCTCTCTCTCTCTCTCTCTCTCTCTCTCTCTCTCTCTCTCTCTCTCTCTCTCTCTCTCTCTCTTCAAAAGGTCACGTCACAGGTGTCAAAATACTTTATCTTCGTCGTCGTTTTTCTCTCTCCTCCTCCTCCTCCTCCTCCTCCTCCTCCTGAAGGTGGCGGTGCTGGTGGCGATGGTGGTGGTGGTGCAGTAATCAGAGCAAGTGGTGTCTCCCTTTCCTGCTGCAGTTAACGTCGGGGTCTTCCTAGCGGCGGGACTCTCCACCTTCCCTTCCTCAGGTCTTTTTTTTCCCTTCCTGCTGTGGAAACTAAATAACTTCCTTTTTTTTTCCCCTCGCAGTCTGAAAAGGTTGGGGTATTGGGAGTGTTTTCCCCCCTTATTGTTATCACCTGGGAGGAAAATGATGTGTTTGGAATCTCTCTCTCTCTCTCTCTCTCTCTCTCTCTCTCTCTCTCTCTCTCTCTCTCTCTCTCTCTCTCTCTCTCTCTCTCTCTCTCTTATTTATTTACTCTATTCTTTTTTTCCCATTTTATTTTAATTCATTCTGGATAAAGTGAGTTACATTTATCGCTGAAATGTAATATAGTGTTTTAGTTGTTGTTGTTGTTGTTGTTGTTGTTGTTGTTGATGATGTTTTTCCAGCGCGCCATAATTAACAGATTTAGTTGGGCGTCTCTTTAGCTCTGTGTGTGTGTGTGTGTGTGTGTGTGTGTGTGTGTGTGTGTGTGTGTGTGTGTGTGTGTGTGTGTGTGTGTGAAGCTTGGCAGGTCTTTGGTTTGGATATTCTGCTTTAGGTGTGTGTGTGTTTTTTCTCTCTCTTTTTTTATAAGGAGTTCGATTTCTTTTAAAGAGTTTGGATTCCTTGTCGTGTGGGCGGCAAACTTTGGTGTGTGAACATTATACGCGTGTGTTGTGTTGGTGTTTTTAGCTTCGGTTTGTGTTTTGCAGCATTGGATTGTGAGTCTCTTTGCTGATTGTTTTCCTTACTCACTTGTCGGCGGTTCGTGAGTCTCTCTCTCTCTCTCTCTCTCTCTCTCTCTCTCTCTCTCTCTCTCTCTCTCTCTCTCTCTCTCTCTCTCTCTCTCTCTCTCTCTCTCTCTCTCTCTCTCTCTCTCTCTCTCTGACTCGCTGAACTGTTAACTAATTCATTCCCCAATTCAGTTCTTCTCTTCGGTAACACGTCACCTCCTCACTCCCCTCGTCGCTTCTGAGCCTCGTTGAGTTCACCTGTCAGATCTTGCACTTCACAACACCTGACATTGCCTTACCTGTCACCTGATACGGTCTGTCCAGTACACCTGTTGGGTCTTGGAGTTACCTGGCAGTCATTACGTAAACTTGCCCTTAGTTCTGTCCATCTTTCCATTATTATTGTCCTCTGTCATCCATACAGCAGTTATCTTCGTTCATTATCGTTGTCAGCTTATCCACTATTCTTATCGACTCCTATTTATCAGTTCCTGTCAGCCTTTCAGTCCTTTCATTATCAACCGTGTCACTTCTCTTGCAATAATCCCTTCATTTTTTTCCTTACTAAAATGTCACTATCATGCCACTATCATTCTTATATACTCGTTTTTTTCTTTCCATCATGTATCATTTATTTCATCAGCTCATGTCAGCCTTTCAATCCTTTTATCATCAATCGTGTCACTTCTCTTGGAATCATTCCCATGTCTCCACCTCTTTAGTACTGAGATGCTTCTCGATCCATGAGTTTTGTGTACAATTAGACCATTTTATTTACATTAGGAAGAGTCTATTGGAGGTCAGAAGATTGATGGCCAGAGTCATCACTATTCTAATCCCTACATAAGTTTCTGAGGCAATATGAAATCGCCAAATAGTAAGCAGAACGAATATGAAAACGCGTCATGGTACTGAAGCGGTTAAAACAGTGTCACTATCATGCCACCATCATTTACAGCCTCCATCAACTTCCCTGTCAACCTTTCAACCAATCCTGCCAGTCTTTCAATCTCTTCCATTACCCATCAGAAACTCCACTACCTTTATCCACCCATTTCTTCCCTTTAAATCATCGCCACCATTTCCTTCCCAACCCTTCCATCAACTATGTCACTTGTCTTCTCTGCCAACCATTCCCTTCTCGCGTGTTCCCTGTCAACCCTGCCCCTGCTACTACCCGTCCTTTGTCACCCCTGAGAGCCCCCGCTATGCCTGCCCGCTGTACTCCCCCGCTGCGCCGCCAGAGTGAATGAAGCCCAGCGGGTGTGTGAGGCGTGGCTCTGTTAGTAAACAAGAGTATAGAAGCGACCACCCATCCACAGACACCCACTGAGAGAGAGAGAGAGAGAGAGAGAGAGAGAGAGAGCAATTTGAGTGAAGTATTTCAAAGTGAAAGGGAACAAAAAGAAGAAATTAAATAAGAGAGAAATATGTTTCCTTACATAATCTAGTCCTTTTGAGTAAATGGAGATTGGAGAGATGAGAAGCAGCAGTAGTAGTAATAGGAGGAGGAGAAAAAGGAGTAGAAGGAGGAACAAGAGAAGAAGAGACGGAAGTGTAAGATCTAAAAACTCTCTCTCTCTCTCTCTCTCTCTCTCTCTCTCTCTCTCTCTCTCTCTCTCTCTCTCTCTCTCTCTCTCTCTCTCTCTCTCTCTCTCTCTCTCTCTCTCTCTCTCTCTCTCTCTCTCTCTCTCTCTCTCTCTCTCTCTCTCTCTCCCATCCTCCACCTGTCACTATAAATCACAAGCGTCGCTCATCGCATTTTGGAACTGGCTAAGAGTTGGTTCACTGCCTGTACTGCCTTTGTGTTCCTGTGTGTTTCCCTCCCAAGACTCTTGAAGGCGTAGCATGAGTGGGCTTCAACAAAGACTATAACAATTACACACCCCAATCGATAAGTGTTCTTACTCCTTTGTTGCTGTAAATTGGAACCTCTTACCTACTGCTCTCGTGTTCCCTTAGAGTGATGGTGAAAGGGTGAAAGGGGGAAAGGGAAAGTTAGTAACAGGTTCTTACTAATCAATTAACCTTTAGCTGTACCGCTTCAGGGGGCGGGGGTGGAGAGGAACTTGTGGACGGCAGGAACGAAAGACAAATTGGCCAGGTAACTTGAGTCTCGTCCAGTAATTAAGGAAATCTCCCGCCTAGTCTCAGGTGTTTCCAGGTAATCGATTTTAAACATGGAAGAATGGAGTTTTACAATGTCTTTTGTCTCTCTCTCTCTCTCTCTCTCTCTCTCTCTCTCTCTCTCTCTCTCTCTCTCTCTCTCTCTCTCTCTCTCTCTTGTTTTGGATTTATTTTCTTTTTTTCTTCTTTTAGTCTTTTCTTGTCAGTTTGCCTGTGTTTGTTCGTTTGTCTGTTATTTATTTGTCTCCTTGTGTTCTTGTCTTTGGTTTTGCCTTCGTCTATCTGTTTGTGTGTATGTCTGAGAGAGAGAGAGAGAGAGAGAGAGAGAGAGAGAGAGAGAGAGAGAGAGAGAGAGAGAACGAACCCTAGACATAAAAAGTAGAAATAAAAGAAAAAAGAAAATAAAAGGAAAAATAGTATGTGTGAACCAGTGCATATGTAACGTAAACTTCCAGCCTTTCTTCTAAATGTGCGCAAGTAATGGTGACGGTGACGCTTAGTGAGGGGAAGAGAGAGGGAGAGGGAGAAAGAGAGAGACATGGGGATACCGGAAGGAAGGAAAGATTAAGCAATGAACGGAAGAGAATAGGGGGGTGAGAAAAATAGAACGGGAGGTTGGAAGAAAGGTTAGAAAATTGAGAAAATAAAAGGAGATACTGTAGAGTGAAAGGAATGAGAAGAGATGGAGAGGAAAAATGAGAAAGAAGACGTATAGAATGAGAGGAGAGGAGGAGGAGGAGGAGGAGGATGGAGGAAATAGGTGGAATTAAGTGAAAAATAATGGTAGGAGATCAAAAGGGGGAGAACAAATCAAATAATAACCATAAAGGAAACGAGAGAGAGAGAGAGAGAGAGAGAGAGAGAGAGAGATACTCGCAGTGGTTCCTCGCTGGTTACCACACGCCATGCTGCGGAAGACACATTGCCTACTAACCCACCACACACACTGCACGAGCTATTGTCGCCACTCACGCACCCACAGAGAGAGAGAGAGAGAGAGAGAGAGAGAGAGAGAGAGAGAGAGAGAGAGAGCAATTGGAATGAAGTATTAGATATGAAGGGACGCAAAAGGAAACAGGAAAAAAAAAAAAAGATGAATGGAAAGGAATCTGTTTCTGTACATCACTCAAACCATTAGAAAGAGAGAGAGAGAGAGAGAGAGAGAGAGAGAACAAATAGACAAGACAAACAGACACAAAGAACTAAGCTATAAGGAACAAACCACCACCAAAATCCTCACGGGGGGACTATCAATTACTCTTTAAAATCTTGTAGTAAGACGCGAGACCTTTTAATCCGCCACCAGGTTATCACTAATCCGGCATCAACTTATCGCCTGCCAACACTTCCCGCGGCGATTAATTGTTCGCTGACATGGCAAATTGCGAAGGATTTACGTGAGGGCCTTGGCACACTGACTTGGGAACTGGCCAGGAGACACACGGCAGGGAAGAGGCACAGTCGGGAGAGGAGGGGGGAGAGGAAAATAAGAAGAAAAAAAAATTGTGCAGCTAAAAAAGATAGATGGGGGAGGAAACAAAAAGTGGGACAGGAGGGTGAGTGAATGAATGAGGAGGAGGAGGAGGAGGAGGAGGAGGAGGAGGAGGAGGAGGAGGAGGAGGAGGAGGAGGAGGAGGAAGAGGAGGGCTAGAAGAAGGTAGGGTTAAGATGATATTTTTTAAGAAAGAGAGAGAGAGAGAGATGTGGGGGGTGAGGAATAATGATGATGATACATATAACAAAGAAAAGGAAAGAACAATAACAATACACACACACACACACAGAGAGAGAGAGAGAGAGAGAGAGAGAGAGAGAGAGAGAGAGAGAGAGAGAGAGAGAGAGAGAGAGAGGATGAAAACTTTGATCTTCGCATTAATTCCAACTCATCTCGTGGTTAATTTTCCTTCAGTCACCTGCAAATGTGTGAGAAGCGGTAGGTGGTTTATCCCTCGCGGCGCAGGTGTTGTGAAGTCATGCACACCTGTAGATCAGAAGCTCAGGTGTGCCGCTACGTGTTTAAAGGAAATTGCCGGGAAGACGCTGCAGGTAAGGCCCAAGTGTTGGCTTTTAATTAGTTCCGTATACGATGGCTCACTAATCAGCAAAGGTGGTGATTAGCAAGTGATTAAGAAGTGATGGTCGTGTTTGTGATGATGATTAGTGGCGAGTGTGACTGGGTATTTGAACGAGAGAGAGAGAGAGAGAGAGAGAGAGAGAGAGAGAGAGAGAGATGCACGTAACCTATCGTGATTAAAAATGAAACATGGCTAATCATTCTACACACACACACACACACACACACACACACACACACTCCTCCTTTCCTCCTCCTCCTCCTCCTCCTCCTCCTCCTCCTCCTCCTATTCCTCTTATCTTCGTGTTTCAGTACGCTAGGGAGACTTGCAAATGTTTAATAACTCTATGAATGTGAATGAGATTAATACTACTACTCTCTCTCTCTCTCTCTCTCTCTCTCTCTCTCTCTCTCTCTCTCTCTCTCTCTCTCTCTCTCTCTCTCTCTGTTATTAAATTTACCATCCATCTGTTATTAAATTTACCATCCATTTTATAAACAAACTTGCTTTTCTCCTTGCGTGAAGAGAGAGAGAGAGAGAGAGAGAGAGAGAGAGAGAGAGAGAGAGCAGCATTACACCTTGGATCGTTGTAGTGTCATCAATTATTAGGTGCACAGGTGCGTGATAAGCTCAACACCTGCCATCTCTCGCCGCAGTGCAGGTGAGGCGGGAGCTGTATCTCTGCTGCACCCCGCGCCTTCCCTCACCCCTCCCTAATACACTGCTGCTTGTTACTACGCTTCTCTCTCCGTGTTCTTGAGCTGGTTCATTATCGCTTTCTTATACGGGTTTTCTCTCTCTCTCTCTCTCTCTCTCTCTCTCTCTCTCTCTCTCTCTCTCTCTCTCTCTCTCTCTCTCTCTCTCTCAAATGTTCACTGTGAATTTCATTTTTATACTTTTTTTTTTCCTTCTCGGTGTGTTCACTATCAATTACTTTTTTATACTTCTCTCGCTGTGTTCACTATCATTTTCTTTCTTATACGATTCTCTCTCTCTCTCTCTCTCTCTCTCTCTCTCTCTCTCTCTCTCTCTCTCTCTCTCTCTCTCTCTCTCTCTGAAGCTTTTACGTTTAATATTTTCCACGGATGGATTAGTTAAGCCTACTGTAGAAATTAATTACTCTCACTTCATTTCACCTCAATTTTGCCTACATCCCTATTCATCTTATCCCTTCATCCTTTCCACCTACAAATTTTTTTACGTTTTTTTTAATATTCCTTGTTAATTTTCAGTTTTCATTCTATTTCATCACTCATCTATTTATCTTATCCTTTCGTACTTTCCACCTACAAAAATTTCAACCTTTCTTCTCATTTTTCTTTATTAATTTTCAGTTTTTATCGTATTTCATCAGCTTCTTCTTCTTCTTCTTCTTCTTCTTCTTCTTCTTCTTCTCCTTCCATAGTAATCGCATTGTTCTTCTTGGGATTAATTTCGTGCGAATGAAGATTTAGTGCGCCAGTTAATGAGCGTGTTTCGTGTGGATTAATTGAGATCAGACGTGTGGAGTCCGAATCTCTTGAGTTACCGCTGCTTTGTGCCAGACTCACTATCAAAGAAAACGCGTAGAAAATGGGCGGCGTGGTTCGTGTAGTAATTCTGTACCTTCACTCGTTTCATTAAAGTAATTAATTGAATGCAGGAAATTAATTGTCTAAGGGAGAAACTTTTACTGGTTTAGTCTTTTATTTCTACTTTTATTTTCGTTTTACAGGATGTTTTTTTATTGTAGCCATTGATCTGCTGTAATTAAAGGGTTTGGATGTACTGTACTTTGATATTGTTCAGTGTTTTATTAGCTTTTGGCTGTGGCTTCCTCTTATTTATCTATTTATTTTGATTTATTTTCATTAGTTATTTTTTGGGAGTAGTTTTTTTTTACCTATGAGAAATATTGAATTGTTGCTGTTATATATATATTGTGTGTGTGTGTGTGTGTGTGTGTGTGTGTGTGTGTGTGTGTGTGTCTGATAATGACAGTAGGACCACCTATTTATTTATTTGCAATGTGATACCATGGACTACGTGTACTTTGCCAACATGAAATTGCCTATGTGATGTGATTTAGTGGTCAAGAAACATGTCTATCTATCTATGTATCTGTGTGTGTGTCTGTGTGATAGGAGATTAGATAGATAAATAGATAGATAGATAGACAGACAGACAAACAGTGAGAGAGAGAGAGAGAGAGAGAGTGAGTGTGTGTGTGTGTGTGTGTGTGTGTGTGTGTGTGTGTGTGTGTGTGTGTGTGTCCCCTTAGACTTTTACATTCCATATCTCAAAACATCACATTTCCATAAGACTACGGTAATGACAACAGCATCTATAAAATGACAATGAAAAATAACAAAAATAACAAAATCATGGAGAATATCATAGAAAAAACAGTAACAACAGTAATAACACGAAAACACTACCACCACCACCACCACCACTACCACCACCACCACCGTCAGGACAGTTCTCTCGTTCGTGACACGCTTGGCTAAACAAACACAGCCAAGGCGCCTCAAAACTCCCCATTGTACAAGTCCCAACAATAAACTCGTAGATCTAGACACAATCCCCTTTATATTCTTCATTTTCTTCTCTTCTGAGGCAATGACCGCCCTTTCCTCGGATCAAAGGACTAGGAGAAAGAGAAAGAGATAAGAAGCAAGTCTTTTATCTTCCTCTCTCTCTCTCTCTCTCTCTCTCTCTCTCTCTCTCTCTCTCTCTCTCTCTCTCTCTCTCTCTCTCTCTCTCTCTCTCTTTCTCTCTCTCTATTTAGTTTTTTTTCCTTTCTATCTAATCTCTTCTGTACAAACTTTACAACGAATCTTTTTATTCTCCTTCCTCCTTTTTCTTCTTCTTTTTCTCCTCCTCCTCCTCCTCCTCCTCCTCCTCCTCCTCCTCCTCCTCCTCCTTTTCTTCTTTCCATCACGTAAACTTGTTATTAGTATTATCGTTATTGTAACATATTTTTGCTTCCCAGTAATGGTGAGAGAGAGAGAGAGAGAGAGAGAGAGAGAGAGAGAGAGAGAGATGAGGAGAAAGGAGATTAGGGTCACGGTAAAAGAGAGAGAGAGAGAGAGAGAGAGAGAGAGAGAGAGAGAGAGCAATGGTGAGAGGGTAAGAGGAATTTAAACCAAGAAAAAGTTTGAAACAGAAGCATAGTTAGAATTCTTGGGTCATTACAAGAATTACGAGAGAGAGAGAGAGAGAGAGAGAGAGAGAGAGAGAGAGATTCGGTAGTTAGATATCATTAGACCGGTAAGACTAATTTAGCACTGTCTTCAAGGGCTCAGTGTCACTCTACGTTTATCAGCTGTCCTCCTTTATTAAGTCCACCACGCTTCCTTCTCATTCACTCCATTCATCAGACTTTCCTTTGCGTGATCTTTATTGTGGTTTGTTATTTATACCCGTGAATCTCATCTAATGTTTTCTCATCTTTCATAATCTTCTTTATTTTTTTATTTCTTTTTTTTTTTTTTTTTGAGGGAAAGTATGTATTTATTTCTTTTCTTTCAGTTATTCTATTTTTTTATTTATGTTTCTGTCTTTTATTAATTATTTTGTTTATTTATTTTCATGTGTTCATTTTCATTTTTCTTTTTTAATTTTTCCTTTTACTTATTCTATTTTTTTATATTTGCGTTGCCTTCTTTTATAATTTATTGTGTTTATTTTCTTTCATTTATTTTCACGTGTCCATTCTCGGTTTTCTTCTGTTATATATGGCTTTAAGAATTTATAGTAGTTTCATACGCTTATAAATTTTCTGATTAGGTTCGCTGACTACACATTTTCTTCTTTATTCCTGTCTCACTTTCTTTTCTCTATAGTTTATTCTCATTTTTCCTTATTACTTCAACCTTTTCTTATTTATTCACTATTATTTTTTTCAATATAGGTGACCTTACGTATCATCTCTCGTGTGTGTGTGTGTGTGTGTGTGTGTGAAAGAGTGATGAGTTTCGTGGCTATAAGAACGAAGCTTCGTGACTTATACAGCTGACCTTTCCTATGAACTTTCTTACTTTGGACGTTTAAGAAAGTCAACATTTGTGCCTCTCTTACTCAGCGGAACTTTTGGGAGAGAGAGAGAGAGAGAGAGAGAGAGAGAGAGAGAGAGAGAGAGAGAATGCAGAAAGGAAAAAAGCTGAAGAGAAAAGAAGATGAGGAGAGAAAAGAAAGAGGAGGAACAGGAGATAAGGACATAAAAGGACAAAAAAAAGGAAGATAGGAGGTAGAAGGAGAAGGAGAAGGAAAAGAGAAAGGAGTTGGAGATGAGAAATGTGTGTGTGGTAGTCGAGATGTTAGTGGTCGTTGTAGTATTAGTAGTATAGTCTGTCTACTCTAAAATGGCTCCTGGATTTTTTTTTTTCTTTTTATTTATACCATGTGGGCTTTTCACGGGAATTTATTGGCTAAAAGGGGATACTTTTTGGGGATACCTCCTATCTCAAAGCCCACTCGCTAGGAAGCCAAACCTGCACTCGGACCGTGGACAGGATTCGAACCCGTGCGCTTGGAGACCCCTCGGACCCCAAAGCACGCATGGTTCCACTGTACCACGGCGCATTGTAGCTTATTGATAACGTAATTGATTTGATGTGAATAATACTTGTTTTCTGTTGATCAACGCACTTATTGCAAGGATAGCCCATGGTTTTCCTCAAGATCTGACAACCACGCATTCCCAACCATTCAAACTGAGACCCAGGAGCCACTTTACAGTAGACAGACTGTAGTAGTAGTAGTAGTAGTAGTAGTAGTAGAAATAATAGTAGTTCTAGAAGCAAGAGTGGTGGTGTTGGTGGTGCTGGTGGTTTTGGTGGTGGTGGTGGTGGTGGTTTTGGTGGTGGTGGCGGCAGAAGGAGCAGCAGTAAGCCAGTCATTCCATCCCCACATTTAATTCCCACTGGTATGTTTTCCTTCCTTTTATTAAGTTTCTGAGTGGCTTCTTCCAGTCCTCACTTTTTTTTCCCCTTCTCTCTCTCGACTTCCTCATTTTCCCCCTCACCTGTCTGGCTTCCGGTCGTGGCCTGGAGACTCACCAATCCCTCCTGCACCAAATTACTCACCTAGATCTCTTTGCTGCCACCTCGCCTTATTTTTCCTGGTTATTAGTTGTTGTTGTTTTTTTCTTCTACATTTCTTTCATTTTTTTACCTCAGTTACCCTCTTTGATATTTTTAGGTTATATCCCATTTTCTTTTAGCCCATATATATGTCTCTCTCTCTCTCTCTCTCTCTCTCTCTCTCTCTCTCTCTCTCTCTCTCTCTCTCTCTCTCTCTCTCTCTCTCTCTCTCTCTCTCTCTCTGTTGACATTTTGCGTATTTGCGTTTTTCTTCTGTTTTTTTTTTTTTTTAATATATTGTTGTTTTATATAATTTTCTATTCTTTAAAATTATGCCTTGCATTTCTTTTTATTATTTTTCATCATATATTTCTTGTGTCTTTATTTAATTTATCTTTCCTCCTCCTTCACCTTCTCCTCCTCGTCCTCTTCATCCTCCTCCTCCTTTTCCTCCTCCTGCTCCTCCTCCTCCTCCTCCTCCTTCTCCTCCTCCTCCTCCTTCTCCTCCTTCTTCTTTTGTATATCACGTGTTTTATTTTTCCCTCTTCTCTTCTTAAGTTTTGTGTTTCCTCGTGTATCACTGTGTATGTTTCTTTGCTCCTCTCTATATCCTGTTTGTGTGTGATTCATTTGTCTGTCTGTATTTCTGTTTGTCTTTCTGTCCTTCCATTCGTCCCTGTCACACACACACACACACACACACACACACACACACACACACACACACACACACACACACACACACACACACACACACACACACACACACACACACACAGGACCAAAGCAACTTGTCACATTCGTCAACTAACTTTGCCAACTCCACCAAAACGTAATCTTGAAACTACGACCCGGAAACAGTGCCACCCGATCTACGTTACCTTACCTTGGCTCGCCTTGGCTCACCTTGCTTTGCCCTGCCTTGTCTCACCCTGCCTTGTCTTACCCTGCCCTGCCTTACCTTACCTTGCCTTACCTTGCCTTGCCTTACCTTGACTACGTTACCTTACCTTGCCTTACCTTGCCTTGCCTTGATTTACCTTACCTGTCTACCCTGCTACGTCATAATTATTTCACTTGTCTGTCTTCTTTATTTCTGTTTTTCTTCTCTTGATCCGCCTTTCTCCTTTTTGTCTTCCTCTCCCTCCTCCGTGGCGCGAAGGGAAGGGTTTTGTGAGTGCTGAGAGTATATGATCATCTTTCTTCATTTTGTAATCCAATCCTATGTAGTTTCCAGGAATCGTCTTTGCTACGGCTCTTTTTTTTCTATTTTTCCTCTTTTTCATTTATCATCATCCTCTTTCTCCTTCATCCTACTCCTCATTGTCATTTTCTCCTTTTCTTTTCCAATTGTTACTTATTTTATTTAGATAGATAATGAAGAAAGTCGGAATAGCTTTAACATTTAGAAGAATGAAATGAAATCCGTGAGAAAGTGAGTCAATATTAAAAGCGAAATAGATGAATGAGTGAGTGAGAGAAATGTTGAAGGCGAAGAGAGGCGTGTGGCGCAATGACTGTACTGAAATAATGAACAATGATAAATTTGTGATCAACACCAGAGAGAGAGAGAGAGAGAGAGAGAGAGAGTTGTGTTGCCAGTGAGTTAATTTTGCGTCGACAGCCGTTCTGGATAGTAGCAACATGGTTTTTATTGAATCAACGTTGTTTTTTAGTAGTAATAATAACAGCAGCAGCGCAGTATTGGTAGTAATAGTAGTAGTAGTAGTAGCAGTAGTGATAGAAATTGTAGTAGTAGTGGTAATAGTAGTAGCAGTAGTAGTAGTAGTAGCAGTAGTAGTAGAAATTGTAGTAGTAGTGGTAGTAGTATTAATAGTAGTAGTGATAGAAGCAGTAGTGGTAAGAGATCTTTTAAACTTTTCCTTTACATTCGCTTCCTCCTCTTCCTCCTCCTCCTCCTCCTCCTCCTCCTCCTCCTCCTCCTCCTCCTCCTCGCCTCGCTCCATTTCGTTGGAGGTGCTTCTATCGCTTCAGAAATTGAAGGTGTAACATTCTATTTGGAGGCCGAGCACGAGAAATTGGACGCAAGCACGAACGAGGAAGAGGAGAGGAGAGGAGGAGGAGCAAGAGGAGGAGGAAAGAGGAAGAAGGAATGAGATAGTGAAGGAGGAAAGGAGAGAAATAGAAGGACACTTGTATTGTACTGGACTTTTCAGTTTATTTTGAGATCATTTGCATTTCTTTTTTTTTTTTTCTTGAGTTGCTTAATAGAATTAGTATTTTTATTTAAGTATTTTCTATCTTATCTGTACAATTTTTTCATTCCCTCCCTCTCTTTTTCCTCTCTCCTCCTCCTCCTCCTCCTCCTCCTCCTCCTCCTCCTCCTCCTCATCCTCTTTCTCTCCTCTTCTCTTCCTCGAACAATAATGAAAACATCCTTGAAAACTACGACTTTTTCTGCGTCGTGTTAGAAGAAACATTTGTAAATATGGAGTTTGCGTTCTCTCCTTCGTCAGATCGATATTCCTGGTTCCTCATGGCGTCAGCTTCTGCCTCGACGTCAATGGACTTACTCACCAAAACCTTCGCCGAAAAAGAAGAAGAAAGGATGAAATAAAAAGAACAAAAGACAAACCTCCAAAGAAGTTATCGTAAAGCTTCAATTAGCGTCGAACCTTTTGGCGGGAACTAATACCTTCTGTCCTTGGAGGGAAGAAATCTTTGTTTCGACCAACGGGGGGGGAAAGAGGAATTTCTCTCCCTTTTACTTCTACTCCTCTTCCTCCTCCTCCTCCTCTTCTTCCTCCTCTTCCTCCTCCTCAAAGAAATTAGCAGTAAAAGATTTGGAGACTTTTCTTTTCGTCTTGTTTTATTTGTTGTGATTCTCTTTTTTTCTCTCTCTCTCTCTGTCTCTTGTTTACTTGATTTTATCCTTATTTTGTTTTCCTTGTTCCTATTTTCCATATCTTTACTCATTCTCTTTCGTCCTTCTTTTGCATTCCTTTTCTCGTCTCCTACTTCTCATATTTGCACTTAAAAGAACCTTTCATGGTCTCTCTTTCCTCCCCCTCCCTCTCCTCTTCTTCTTCCTCTCCTTCCTCTCCTTCAGTTATCATCCAATTTGTTTACTACCATCAATTCTTCATATCTTTTTCATTGTTCTTCCTCTTTACTTTTGGCTTCTTCTTTTCTCTTTTTTTTCTTGATTTTCATCTTTCTTGTTCTCCTCCTCATCATCATCATCCTTCTCTTCCTCTTTGTCCTCTTTCTTTCTTTCGTTTGTTGTTGTTGTTGTTGTTGTTGTTGTTTTTCTTGTTCTTGCTCTTCTTCATGATCATCTTTTCCTTTTCTTTTTATTCTTCTTTTCCACTTTCTTCTTCCCATTCTTCCTTCTCTTTTTATTCTTCTTTTACTTCTTCTTTTTCTTCTTTTTTTTCTGCTTCTGCTTCTTCCTCTTGTTCTTCCTCCTCTTATTCTTATTATTCTTTTTCTTTTCCTTCCTTTCCTCCTCCTCCTCCTCCTCCTCCTTCTTCTACTTCTATATCTCTTCCTCCTTCTCCTCCTCCTCCTCCTCTTCCTCCTCCTCCTCGTTCGTGACACATCTCATACTCAGAACATTTGCTTTGCGGTTTCAGTTGAAGGAAGGGAAATGGGACAAGGGGGCAAGGAGTAAGGCTGGCCGGTGCGTGGGGAGGGGACAGGTGAGTGCGCTGCGCTGGACAGGTGACACAGGTGAGGGTTCAGATGCATAATTCAAAGGGTTCCTCGGCCTCGAATCGGTAATAAGATCCGGGATAGTTTTATTTCTTCTCGTAATGTTGATGTTCGGGAAGGTGGACGCCATGTTTGTTGGAGGAGGAGGAGGAGGAGGGAGGAGGTGAGGAGAAGGAGGAGGAAGAGGATGAGGTGGAGGAGAAGGGAGGGAGGGTGGTAAGGAGGAAGGAAAGTAAAATAAGAAGGAGAATTAGGATGGTGTAGGAGGGAAAGGTGAAGGAGAAGGAAGAGAAAAACCAAGGAATAATAGAAAGGAGAAAAAATGGTAAAAAAGGAAAAAAAAATGAGAAAGAAGCGGAAAACATAGATAAAAAGAACCGAAACAGAGAAGATCAGGAATAAGAAAGGAACAACAAAAACAAGAACTTATGATAGAAAAACAGACGGAAAAGATGAAAAGGATGAGGAAAAGAAGAATAAAAACAAAGAAAGAAAATTGAATAAGAAAGAGGTGATCATAATAGAAGCGATGGAGATTAAGAATAAGAATATAATGAAAAGGAAAATATGAAGGTAGACTGGAAAAGAAAGAAGAAGAGAAGATGATGAGGAATAACATGAAGATGGGAAAAGAGAATGAGAAGATAATGGCGATTGTATAAGAGACAGGATGACGAAGATGGAGAGGAGGGAAAAAAAAAAGAGGGATTAGGGAGGTGGTGGTGGAGGAGGAAGAGGAAGAGGAGGAAGAAAATCGTCTCATTGATCACAGGAAGAAGTTAGGAAGACTAAAAAGGACTCTTCTTATCTGACATCTGACGCTGAATCAGAGAGAGAGAGAGAGAGAGAGAGAGCATCACGTTCTTCTAATGATTTGATTACACGCTCCCTTGATTTTTTCCTTCCTCCTCTCAATGTCCTATCTTATTTTTTGGTTCTCGCTCTCCTCTCATCAACCTTTTTCATTTTTTTTGTTTCTTTTAATGACTTGTTATGATCACCATACGAGTTTTTCTTCAGCCTTCCTTCTGGGTGTCGCGTGGGATGTTGGCGGGAGACAGCTAGTGGTCTTTTGAGGGCGATGGTGGCGGGCAGCGACTGGTGAAGGGCTGAAAGAAGGGAAAGAATGTCTGATTTCTCCCGGAAGTGAAGCCTGGTGTTCTGAACCACCCCGTATACTATCTATGTGTTCCTTCCCTTCACCTGTATTTTGTCCGTGATAGTGCTGGGAATCTGCTCACCGTGTCTATTTTTCCTAGTCTCCAGTTGGTGAAGTGATCACAAGTGTAGCGTCTGTTTGATTCTAAGGGCCAGCTGTGTTTCTCTGAGCGGCGACTAGTAGCGGATGTGGCTGGACGGCGGCGTGGTGTTGTGTGGGGTTCTGGGATGATGTTTCCACCTCACATAAATCCTTAGGTTCTTCGGCCATCCCTGAAATCTGTTGTGGCCGAGGAAAAAAAAATACTTGGCTTCCTGGTGCTGGCTTGTTGGATCTGGGGAGCCGCGGCGCGAGGAGACAGCTGGTGTGAAGCTGGCATGTCTTGATTCAGCGGCTTTGAGGTGTCGCATCCCTCTAAGACAATAAACACCTCTTTTTTTTTTATAACGGTGGCGTAAATCTGAATTATTTCTCTTAGTAAGTTAGTCCGCAATCTTCACGTTGTGGCGGTTGGCTGCTGCTCTGTTAAACTTTACCTTAGCCGCCATCTTGACAAATTATTAGGAATATGCGTCAGATACACGTCCTTTTGTTCTCTCAGGACTTTTATTTCAAAGCCACGGAAATTATCACTCGAGTTTGCATGGATACATTTTCTTACTGACTTCCTACTTCACTAAACTATCATTAAAGACACGGACATTCAACGAGGTGAGGCAGCGAGAGGCTTAGAAACAATAGTCACGGACGGTAAGGTAGAATGAAGGGGGAGGGAACATGGAGCAGCGTCGAGGGAAGGAGTTGGTCGAGAAGTAATAGAAAACAGATGAGCAGCTGGAGCGTTTGTTATTGTTGTTGTTCTCGCGTCCTTGTTCCCCTGCTTCATAAATTAGTTGCCTTCCCGTCCCCGGGTGGTCACCGTAAGTCATGTGAGAGAGAGAGAGAGAGAGAGAGAGAGAGAGAGAGAGAGATTATGATACACCCTTTTCCATCTATTTATCTACGGACTTACGCCTTTCTCTCCATCTCTGTCAGTTCTCCACACCACGTTCATCGATATAGCTTTCCATTTCCATCTTCCTGTCAATAGCCTCCACTGTTTTCCTTTCTCTTTTTTCTCCTATCTGCCTTTGTATCTATTTCCATCTAAAATTTCATCAGGAACCAATAGTTTGTCCGTCTGTATGTCTGTCTTTCTATGTATACTAATGTCTGTAATTTCAACTCCATTTTTACCAATCTCTCTGTATCACTAACCCTTATTGTTATGTCACCTATCTAGTGTTATTCACCTATCTATTTTTCCTCCTTTTTTTTTTTTTTACCTATGATTGTAACTCCACCTAAAAAAAGAAAGCTTGAAATATGAACACTCAATTACCTTAACGCTTCAAACGCCTCCATCCAAACTACGATGGAATATTTTCACGGAGGAAGGAGGAAAAAAAAAAAAAAAAAGCACACGTTTAGCAAAAAGAACCGTGTGAAAACTTTGGCAGCTTGTTAGTGTAAATGGAGTAAGGACAGGAGCCACGTTTCTGTGTGTGTGTGTGTGTGTGTGTGTGTGTGTGTGTGTGTGTGTGTGTGCGTGTGCGTGTGTGTGCATTTCCACGTTCAGTAACAATATATAAACTCTTGTACCAAAATTTATTAGGGCTGCCAAGAAAGATGTGATGGAGGGAGGAATTCTATGGGAGTAATGTGAAAAGTGGAAGATTGTGACTTTACTTCTTACTTCGGTTCCGTGTTACATATGATTCTTTTGATTCTTTGCCAGTCCTGCCAGTCTCTTCCTTCACTCCCTCTTGTGCTGCAGTGTGTGGCCTCCGCTACTAGTAAGTGCCTGCTGTTCTCACGTGTTGTTCTCGAAACTCTCCTGCATTTTTTTTTTCTTTTTTTTTCTCATTTCTTCCCTACAAAAAATAGATCAAATTGCGAATGATATATCTGTTCCAACAAAAACGTTAATTAGTAAAAATCGTGTACCTGAAGGTGTGCTGACGCTCCTCCTGTGAGTGTTATCAGTATTGCCTTGCTGAAATTGGCCTGATAATTGGTTTTCCTTTTTTTTTTTTTCCTTTTTTTTCAAACACTATAAAGATGCTGAGATCTGGTTGACCAGTTTACTATTCCAGCGGCGTGTTCTGCTCCTGGTTTGCAATGAGGCCCGCGTTGCCCGGATCTCTAAGTGGAACCGTAACTCTGTTCCTCAAATAAAAGCTGCATAGAAATGGCCTCTAATCGAGTGCGGCAATTTAGTTCAACAGTGCCTGGGTTAAAGTGACGGCCATGGGTCCGGCAACACGCCACGCTGGCCGCCACTGTGTTTAGCATGTTCCTCAGTGTGAAGTCCTTTGATCGACCAAGAATCTATGAGTGGTCAGGTTCTGCAAGGATAGTGTCAGCAGATTGAGGGATTTAAGATTGAGTGGAAGATATGAAACACAATGGTAGTGAGAGTGTGTGTTTTTCAACTTGTGCCCACAACTATACATCGTAAAGCAGTGCCAGTGTTATCAGACGCTCCTTGGTGGAGGCATCACCCTGGCTCTCTGCAGTCAAGAGCGTCAGTGATAGTTCAATCTTGAGGGGCGCGAGGCTCAAGAGGCAGCGCTGCCCGAAAGATAAGACCTGACACCTCACACTTACCTCAGAATATTTACAGAGCGTGCCCCATCCCCGCTCGCCCAGTGGAGCAGCAGCTGGTATTTGTAAACAGTATAATGCAGGTGCTAACATTAGCTGACACTGGGCGGGTGGTCTGGGCGCCCTTGCTTTCACCTGCCACCCATCGCCCCAACCTCACACCTGTACTGTCTGGCATGTCTTTCCACTCACCTGTCAGGGTTGTGTTATCATTTGTATCTGTTCTCTCCTTCCATCTCTGTTCATCCTCGTCTCTCTTTTCTTCCACCTCTCCTTTCTACCACTCTTCATCCCTGGCTGCCTCTCTCCCTCCTCAGTCTGTCTACAAGTCGCTTGTCAAAACATTTTCCTCAGCGTGCTCAACACCATTCTCTGAAACGGGTCTATTTCTCACCTCCAGTGCTCACCTCACCAGACGCTCTGTGCCTCACTCTTGTTAGGGAATGTGTTGCACAGCGCCTCCCTCAACGAGCCTGCCTGCTTCTGTCTCAGCCGTGCGGGGCGTGGCAAGCGTCTCGTAAACACCGGAGTTTACTGTTGATTTCACCGTGTTTCCCACGGGAATCAGATATGCAGATGAGGAACTAAGGGCTTGTTTATTGTCGGGGGCGGCGTCCCTTAGCGGCGTGAGGAGGCCAAGCAGGTCTGTAGCTTTAAGGTGTTTCAGGTCAGTGGGTCAGGAGGCCCCGCGCGGCGACCAAGACATTCCCCTGACGCAGTTCACACCCCCGCGTCCCGCACCTCGCCCCCTCTCCTGCTGTTTGTCACGCTGCGCTGCGACCTGTACGTTCTTTTATGTTTATGGGTGTTTTTTTGTACACGAACTTCAGATCACGTTGAGCTGGGGAAGGCGTGTGATGGAGGGATCGGCACGCGTGCAGCGGCCAGGCTGGCGGCGGCGGCGGGCGGCGGTGTCCGGGTAGCTGTGGCTGCCTCCGGGATGCGCCGCAGCCGCAGCTTCTGCATGAAGGGAGAGCAGCAGGAGCAGCACCAGCATAACCAGGCGTGCCAGCCGCTTGCCTGCGGAGGCGCGTCTTACTGTGACCAGGAACGCCCCGCCCCGCACACCTCCCGTTACAACGTGGAAGTGTGCGGCGCCACGCCCTCTAGGCCGGCCTACGGACGCGCCGTGACCCCCTGGAGCGACGGGCGCGGGCGCGGGGCGGGATCATCCCAGAGTGTTTCGGTGACCTTGTGCAGCGGCACCGCGGAGACGGGCCTGGGACCCCTCGACCCCCTGCTGCCCTCCCTCCCGCCGGACCTGGAGGAGCACCTCAGGACCTGCCGCTGCACCTGCAACCACATGGGCTTCGGGAACGTGCGGACCAGGAGCGCATCGCACCACTCATCGGTAGGTGGCCTAGTGTTGGCTGTCTGTCTGTCTGTCCGTCCATAGCCTACGTCTGTCCATCCGGTCGCCCGTATCTCTCTCTCTCTCTCTCTCTCTCTCTCTCTCTCTCTCTCTCTCTCTCTCTCTCTCTCTCTCTCTCTCTCTCTCTCTCTCTCACACACACACACACACACACACACACACACACACACACACACACACACAGCGTCAGGAGTGTTTTAGGGTGATTTCCCTCGTGGCGTGGCGGCGCCGCCCCCGCGCCCCGGGACTGCCATCCGACGCCCGCTTTAGGAGCGCCACACGGAGTTATCTATTTATACACTCTAAAGGTGACAACACGCCAGGCAGGCCTCGCCACACGTCATCACTTACACCCCAACAAACAATAAAGGCATGAGCTCAAATTTTAATCAACGGGACTTGCAACATAACATGAAAACAATTAAGGAAGAATCAGACCGTCACGTTCCAATCAGTGGACTCGTTGTAGCGCAAAATAATTAAAAGCATCGCGTAGCCTTTATGTAAATGTCAACGTCAATCGTGTGGGAAATGTAATACAGCCAAATGAACAAATGATCTTTTCATATTGCTCTTTTTTTATGGCTAGCATTTACTGCCCGCGGCGACGCCATCAATACCCGGGATTAGGGAAGGCAGTGGCGAGCCCCTTCCGATGGCGGGGCGATGAACGTGGAGAGATGATCCGGAGCTGTGTTAGTTGTGATACAGTAGTAGTAGTAGTAGTAGTAGTAGTAGTGGTGGTGGTAGTAGTAGAATATAACCAATTCTTGTGACCCTTTGAACTATCACAATCACCACCATCATTATTTCACCCCACAACACTATCACCTCCCTGACCACTCACCCACCCACACTGACCACATCCACCTATTGTGACTGGGCAAAAGCAGCAGGAAAGTGGAGAACGTTGGCGGCAGAAACACCATGAAAAGACGTCGCCATGAGAAACTCCGGTCCACAGAGGCAGGCATTGTAGGAAACCGTGGAGAGAGAGAGAGAGAGAGAGAGAGAGAGAGAGAGAGAGAGAGAGAGAGAATCGTAGTCGTAGCATATACAGAAAACACAGAAAAATGTAAATAAAAGGCTACATCAATATTACGAAAGTTAAAATAAAGCGAAGAGAGAAAATGAAAAAAAAAAAAGAAAGTTCTCGTTAGTTACTTTCTGGAATATGCGTGTAGAGAGAGAGAGAGAGAGAGAGAGAGAGAGAGAATGCTTTGAACATTTTAAAAAAAGACGTTAAAAAGATAAAATTGTCGAAAATGAGAAGGTATGCTAATGAAAAAAGTGAAAAAAAAAGTGAAGGAGAACGGGAATGTTATAAAAGAGAGATTTTGATACAGAAATAGATATAGAATGATAAAAAGCCGAAAATGTGGAAAAGTAGAAGCAAAGTGGAGATGAGAAAAGTGATAAAAAATAGAACTTCAAGAAAAAAAGGAGTGAGTGAAGAAAAACGAAAATGTATAAAGGAGAAAATGAAAGAAAGACACAAGGATAAAATTTGCAGGTAGAAAAGTAAAAGCGAGAGAAAAATAGCAAATGGAACAGGTGAGGAAAAGAAGTGAAAGGGGAGTGTGACAAGAAAGAGGGAAGAACTAAAGAAAAAAAAGAGGAAAAATGTTTTATTGAAGGAAACTATAGAGAAAAGTGAAGTATGGAAAAATGGGAAGTTAGAGAGAGAGAGAGAGAGAGAGAGAGAGAGAGAGAGAGAGAGAGAGAGGAATATAGGTGGAGAAATGTATGGCTGAGTAAGGGAAAGGAAGAGAGAGAAAGTGAGGGAGGGGGAGGAGGAAAGGGAAATTACGCATTACGAGGGAAGGGAAGGGAAAGGAAAGAGGAAGAGGATGTAATAAACTCACCAAAGGGAAAAAAATGAAGGGAGTGATGGAAGGGAAAGGGGAAAGAGGGAGTTTTACGAAAGAAATAGGGAGAAGGAGAGAAGAAGAGAGACAGGAGGTACAAAAGAGGACATAGTAATAAGTTAAGGAAAAAAGGAAGAAATAAGGAAATAAGAAAGAAAATGAAGTAAATGGGAAATAGAGCTAATTCTGAAGTGAGGAAGAGAAAGACGGTAAGGGTAAAAAGGGAAACAAGCAGGAAGAAAGCCAGAAAGAGGTACATGGAAGGGAAGAATAGATAAATGAAGGAGAGAGAGAGAGAGAGAGAGAGAGAGAGACAGACAGACAGACAGACAGACAGACAGACAACACACACACACACACACACACACACACACACACACACACACACACACACGACCAAATTAATGCAGACCTGACTAACTCGTCCCCCTTCTGCACCTTCTTCACCGCCCCCTTCAGGAGAACCTTGGCCTCCCTCAGTGCCCTTCAGCCTCTCTCCCTGATGGCCACTTGGGGAAAGTCCGGCGAAGTTCACTCAAGCCGCAGCCCTTGGTCGATATTACGGTTTGTCTGGCTATGTTTGTCCTGGTGGTGGTGGTGGTGGTGGTGGTGGTGGTGGTGGTGGTTGAAGAGAAGTTATTGATGAAATGTGAAGGAAATATAACTAGGAAGAAAAGGAAAAAGGGGAAGAAAAAAGGAAGTGATAGGAGGTGGTGAGGTGAATGGTAGTGATGGTGGTGGTGGTGGTGGTGGTGGTGGTGGTGGCTGTGGTAGAAAAGAGGTCAGTTATTGATAAAATGTGAAGGAAATATTATAAGAAAGAAGAGGAGAAAGGGAAAAAAGAAAGGAAGTGATAGGAAGTGGTGGGGTGAATGGTACTGATGGCAGTGGTAGTGATGGTGGTGGTGGTGGTGGTGGTAATGTTGATAATGGAGTGCCTCGTGTTTTTGTTCCTTATATTCTGCATTGTACATTCCATTAGTGTAGTATTTAGTAGACAAGCCTGGGTATCCCTTTCGTTATGTTCAGCTTTATTTGATCTGCGTGTAATCATGTAAGTGGATGAAATACAGTAATGTGTGTGTGTGTGTGTGTGTGTGTGTGTGTGTGTGTGTGTGTGTGTGTGTGTGTGTGTGTGTGTGTTTGTGTGTGTGTAAGGCTGTGATTGTCAGATGGTTTCGCGACATAACCTGCCTATGGTGACCGATCTTTGGATAGCAGCATGACCACTCACACGTCACGCCCCGGGCAGCCAGGCCACCACCCCTCGGCTTACTAGTGAACAGGGGCTACACATTGAGAGGCTTGCTTGTCTGCCTTGCCTCGCTTAAGACTCAATCCATACCTTCTTGAACGTGATCCGAGCGTGTTGACCGTTACATTACGCTCTGTCTGTGTGTGTGTGTGTGTGAGAGAGAGAGAGAGAGAGAGGAGTGAGTGATGGAAGAATTGTCATGTAGTAAGGCGGTGATGCAGTAGCAATGGTGGAAGAGGAGGGAGGAGGAAGCGAAAACCCCAATAACTCCCACTAGACCTTATTGAAAGTACTCAGGGCAAGACGCCGAGACGTTTGAGATTGTAACCCCTAAAGCCGTCACACTAAATGTCCAAAGATTAACCAGAGAAACTTACAATGAAGTCAACATTCTACAGTCTCACCACGACAAGTACTGCCTTATTCCTTCACTCGAGCCAGATCTGCATGACTATTTTAACGAGCCCCCAGACAATGAAAGAAATCTTAAAACTCTCCCCGGGATTGTAAAATATTTCATGGGTGGAATACACTCGTAAAGGCTGCAGCGTAAATATTGAAGTGCCTCGCCGCTACGCAATAACTTCTTGTGCTGTCAGTGGTGGCTTTCCAAATTGTACTCTAAACTTGCCCCAGACCATTCCGTTTTGCTTGAGGGGAATCTAAAACTTTACCCATACGCATTAACCCCTTCAGTACTGGGACGCATTTTTACCTGAGTTTTTGGGTGTGATTAGAAGGTTTTATATACATTAATGGCCAGTCTCACTATTCTAATCCCCACATGAGTTTCTGAAGCTGTATAAAATCACGAAATAGTAAGTAGAATAAATATGAAAACATGTCCTGAAACTGAAGGGATTAACGTACACCTCAGTAAAGTCGAGTAAAGTAAAACCTACAAGAAGAACAACAAATCCAGAGCTGACGTATGTAAAGTAACAGTGAAGCAAGACAAACTTCTGGTAAGAAAGCTGAAGAACAGTTAAGTAAGAGTACCTTAATTAAAGCGAAAAGAGCAGCGGTAAGAGAACTTTTCCTATTCACAGTACAAACAACATTTTCAAGCTCAACTTAGCAAAACAGCAGCTCTGAAGCACCGAAATTTGGGCGGACTCGCTGCGTGGATGTTGCCTCCACGACTTTTGTCAGGCTACAGTGGAGGTTGTTGTGGCTTTCAAGCGTGTTTTAGTGATTCTCTTAGGGGAAACAACAATTCTGCACCATTAATAGAAAAGAAGTCTATAAGAACCTGAGCAATTATCTCAGTTGCCTTTGAAAACAGTAATAATGAGAAAGTAAAGCATTTTTATATATACTGGTTGTGTGTCACGGGGCTCTTGAGTTAGAAAGGTATGACGATCTATAACTCAGTGTCCAAGTGCCAATATTACCGCGTTAATCTGTGTCTGCATGCATGTTTGACTCGTCTTTGCGTGTTGTGAGTTGGCATAATTATGGAACTTAAATCACAAAATTATATCCATTAAGACGTGAAATTAATGCAGCAATAACATGTAATAGAAGTGATCATGCTGTAACACAATAAAGGAACACCGTGAGAAATAAAACACGGCGGGTCAGGTGAAGCAATAAAGACAAATGGAGGAAAAGCTTTTGGTATAAAACATTAAAAAAACATGAAGGAAAGTAAATACATGCATACATATCAATCAGGACACACCTTTAATTAAGTCAGTGTCGCAGCGCAGGTGACGTGAGCCGTTCCACTGTTCTAGCCGTCCCTTGACAACACTGACAGAGGTTTATAAATGTGTTTGCAAGGACAGAAACAAGTTAGATGATTTTGTTTTTCTTCTTTTTTTTCCTTTTATTATTGTTATTATTATTATTATTATTATTATCATTATTATTATTATTATTATTATTATTATTATTATTATTATTATTATTATTGTTGTTGTTGTTGTTGTTGTTATTGTTGTTATTATTGTTATTCCTCTATTTCTCTTTATGTGATGGATTTTATTTTCGAGAGTATTCTAAAAAAAATTCTTCATAAAGGCGTAGGTGATTTGGGGGAAAATGTCAAAGCAATGAAGGGATGAAGGAAGTTGTGACGTCGTATTTTAGGTGAGTGAGAACTTGCCAGGTGTTCCTCCTCGCCAGGTATAAATCAAAACTATCGAGCGCCAAGCATTGAGAATCGCCCACCCACTTCCTTTCCCCACCCACTCCCCTACCCTACCCACTCCCCTCCACAAGCCCCTCTCCTCCCTCAACCAATACCCTCCCCCAGAAACTCCCCTCCTCCCAGCCACTTCTCTCCCTCATCCACTTTCCTTCCTCAAACCATCCCTCCTCCCCCCACCCACTTCCCTTCCCTCTTCAGCCTCCACACCACTCACTTTCTCTCCCCCAGCAAGCCTTTCTTCCCCAACCACTTTTTTTTTTTTCGCCCCGCCACCATCCCCTTCCCTCACTCACTTTCCTCCTCCACCCAATCTCCTCCCCGACCCACTTCCCTCCACCGTACCAGCCTCCCCTCACCCACCCACTCTCTGTTTCCCACCCAAACCCGCTCTCCCACTCACATCCCTCCACCCTGCAAGTCTTTTCTTACCTCACCCACTTCCCCTCCTCCAGCCAGCCTTACTTACCCACCCACTATTTCTCTCCCATCCACCATTTCTCTCCCACCCACTTCCCCACAAAGCCAGCCTCTCCTCATCCACAACGCTGAATGTGGAGTGGAGCAGATGATGTGAAGTGGAACGTAAATAATGTTCTTTAATCCCTTTAAGTACCATGACGCGTTACCATATTCAATCTGCTTATTATTTGATGACTTTATACAGCTTCAGAAACTCAAGTGGGGGATTGAAATAGTGAAGACACTGGCTATCAATTTTCTGACCTCCAAAGACTTTTCTTAATGTCAATAAATTAGTCTAATCATACCCAAATCTCAAGGTTAATTTGTGCTCCCGATATTGAAGGGGTCAAGAGGTGTGGTCAGCAGTGTGGAGTAGAGTGGAGTGGAGGTGGTTTTCGTAGACTTGTGGGGATTTTATTTATTTTTTTTTCCATGATTAAAGTTGTTTGTACCGAATTTACTCCTGCAACAGTCCGCGCCACACACTAGTAATTATTATGACTTATACATATCTTTGGACCATTTTTTAATGCTCATAGCTTCTTATGTACACAGGTTTGTGGTCAATAAAGTATCTATCTATCTATCTATCTGGAGAAGAGTGAAGTTGAGGTTCATGTGGAGTGAAAGATGAAGTGGTGTTCTGTAGATCATGTGATGATTTCTTCTCAGGTGGAATGATGTGGAAGAATGTACTAGTAATTGAATGGAATGATGATATTTAGATAGAGTGAAGTGGAGAACAACACTGGAAATTGTGTAGACCAGTGGCTTTACGGGTTGACATGTGGCTTTATGGGTTGACATGTGGCTTTATGGGTTGACATGTGGCTTTATGGGTTGACATGTGGCTTTACGGGTTGACATGTGGTTTTATGGGTTTACATCTGGCTTTATGGGTTGACATGTGGTTTTACGGGTTTACATGTGGCTTTACGGGTTGACATATGGCTTTACGGGTTGACATATAGCTTTACGGGTTGACACGTGGCTTTACGGGTTTACATGTGGAATGAAGAGGAGGGAGACATGATACAGCCTTAAGGTGGACGAGAAAGAGGAATGAATACTGCCTGGAGTGGAGAATGATACAGTTAATGACCAAATGAACTAGATAATGCAAGCTTGAAGTGGAATGACAACGTTTTAAAATGTAATGATAAAAAACGAAGTGGAAGGAGACGTGATACAACCCTAAAGTGGAAGAGAAAGAGGAATGATTGCCGCCTGAAGTGGAGAACGATTCAGTAAATGACCAAATAAACTCCCTAAGTGGAATGACAACGTTTTCAAATGGAACAAAATAATGACTAGCAAAAAACTATAAACGAAAGCGTAACATTTTAGATAGAAAAGGCAGAAAAACAGCAAATAAATACAGAATACTTGAAATAAAATATTAAAACAAAAGACGAAGCAGTAACTCAAGGTGGAATGAAGTGGAGGTGACCTTAGAATGAGCTGCAGGTGGAGTGAGGAGGAGGAGGAGGAGGAGGAGAAGGAGGAGGGCGCGGTGTCCCCTACGAGGTAATATATGAGGCAGGTGGTCCGGCCCTTGATTCACCTGCATTTTAGTGATCAAGAGAGATTTAGTGGCGGAATTATACAGGTGGCGGCGTGATGCAGCGCGGCCAGGTGTGCTATTAGTGGAGTCCGCGGCCATAAAGCAACGCCGCAAGTATGACATTCCTGGCGCCTGAGACACGTGCAGAGAGAGAGAGAGAGAGAGAGAGAGAGACAGACAGACAGACAGACAGACAGAGAGAGAGAGAGAGAGAGAGAGAGAGAGAGAGAGAGAGAGAGAGAGAGAGAGAGAGAGAGAGAGAGAGAGAGAGAGAGAGAGAGACAGACAGACACAGGCAGAGACAGAGAGAGAGAGACAGACAGACAGACGGAGACAGAGAGAGAGACACAGACAGAGAGAGAGAGAGAGAGAGAGAGAGAGAGAGAGAGAGAGAGAGAGAGAGAGAGAGAGAGAGACAGACAGACAGACAGACAGACAGACAGACAGACAGACAGACAGACAGACAGAGAGAGAGAGAGAGAGAGAGACAGAGGCAGGTTGAAAAGACGCAGATAGACATACAAAAGACATTGGGAGATAATTCAAACTGGAAAACGAAGATAAAGGTAGGAGAGAAAGACAGACAGAGACAGACATACAGACAGACAGACAGAAAGAAAGAAAAAGAGAGAGGGGGAGCAGTGAGTGGACATAAATGGAAATAGCGCGTGACAGCAGACTCGAATGAAAAGTAATGTAAAATGAAAGAAATGTGAAAAGGAAAAAAATATAAAGTATGTGTAGTTTTGTGTGTATAGATGTTTATGTTTTACTAATGTATTTGTTGTTGTTGTTGTTGTTTTTTTGTTGTTTGTGTTCAATTTTAGTAGTAGTAGTAGTAGTAGTAATAGTTGTTGTTTTTGTTGTTTAGTTGTAGTTCTTGTTTGTGTTCAATTTTAGTAGTAGAAGTAGTAATACGTAGTAACTTTAATATTGTTGGTAATAGTAGTGTTTGTTTTTAGTGATAGGAGTAGTAGTAGTAGTAACAGTAGTTGTTGTTTTTGCTGTTATTTTTTTCAGTGACAACATTTCCTACTATTTTTTTCCCGTCATTGCATGAAAACAAAGCAAAAAGAAGAAAGGAGAGGTGAAAGTAGGTAGACTAACACGGAAGAGAGAAATGAAAAGGAAGAGGAAAAGAGTGAGAGGGGAGAGTAAAGGGGAGAGTGAGAGTCATGACGAGGGACCACACCTCAATACTCTCCCACACCACTGACTTATGGCGCCATTATTAACTGACCTCACCAGACTGTTGGGGCGACTTGACTGATGGACTCTCTCTCTCTCTCTCTCTCTCTCTCTCTCTCTCTCTCTCTCTGATGTAAAGCTTTTTTAGAGATCCGCTGATACGATATTCTTTAAAATAACTGTTTTATTAGTGGTTGTGATGGTGGCGGTGGTGGTGGTGATGCTAGTAGTAGTAGCAGTAGTAGTAGTAGTAGTAGTAGTAGCAGTAGTGGTAATAGTAGTAGTAGTAGTAATAGCAGTAGTAGTACTAATAGTAATAGTAGTAGTAGTGCAGGTGGTGGTGGTGGTGGTAATAGAAGTAGTAGTAGTAGTAGTAGTAGTAGTAGTAGTAGTAGTAGTGGGAGCAGCAGCAGTTTCCAATCCTGTGCTATTACATATATTCTAGACTTAGTTTCCTCTCCATCTATTACCTCATTTACTTCATTTTTCCCTTCTTCCCTCCCTCATTTCCCTTCCTCCTCCTCCTCCTCCTCCTCCTCTTCTTCCTCTCTCCTTTCCGCCATCTATCCTCCTAATTTTTCCCTCCCTCCCTCCTACATTTTCTTCCCCCAATCTCCTCCATCTACCTCCCTCATTTTTCCCTCCTTCATTTCCCTCTCCCTTCCTTCATCTCTCCCTACTACCTCCTTCATCTCTCCCAAACCTTCTTCCGGATCGCGTCTTCTTCTATCTCCCTCTCCTTCTCCCTCTATCTCTCCCTGTCATATTCTTCACTCCTCCCTCTTTCGTTCTTATAAATGTCACCCTATCTCTCTTTTTACTCCCTTTTTCCTTTCAATTTTTCATTTTCTCCCTTGCACTTATTTTTTTCTCTTCTCTTCATCTCTCTTCTTCTTTTCTGTATTGTATCTCCTCCTTTTCCAGCCTTTTCCTCTGTCTTATGTGTTTCCTTTGCCCTTTATGTGTGTCTCCCACCTGTATCTCTCCCTCCCACTCTTCCTCTTTCCCTCCTCTCCCTCTCCTCTCCCTCTGGTTTCCCTCCCTCCCACATTATCCTGATAGAGAGTCCATTGATACCAATTTACCAAAGTCTTCTCAAACGGTCGGCAAATATTTCAGAGAGTCGTGAAGGAAATTTTCAGTCCTTAGTCTTGAGGGAATCTCCAAAAATGATTCCCAAGCTGACGAGAGAGAGAGAGAGAGAGAGAGAGAGAGAGAGAGAGAGAGAGATTTAAAAAAGCGTCCCCAACTTTGAATATTATGTAGTAACACGACACTCCTCCTCCTCCTCTTCTTCCTCCTCCTCCTCCTCCTCCTCCTCCTCCTCCTCCTCTCCTCCTCCTCCTCCTCCTCCTCCTCCTCCTCCTCCTCCTCCATGTTCCTCTGACACGCTACTAGATGGAATTACCGATGACCTGGTTGTGTTAGGAATTGGCTTTGCTTGAAACTGACCCCTCCTCCTCCTCCTCCTCCTCCTCCTCCCCTCCTCCTCCACCTCCTCCTCCTCCTCCTAGTCATTTAGTTTCAATGTCCGTAAAGCGACACTGGACATAGGTGTATTAGAGTATTATGTTGTGTATTCTCTCTCTCTCTCTCTCTCTCTCTCTCTCTCTCTCTCTCTGGTGGTGATAACTGTTTTTAGTTGTAGTGGTGGTGGCTTTCTCCTTGTTCTGCTCCTCCTCCTCCACCTCTTCCTCCTCCTCCTCCTCCTCCTCCTCCTCCTCCTCCTCCTCCTCCTCCTCCTCCTCCTCCTCCTTCGCGTGGCGGTGATGGCTCTTTACTTTGTATCCTCGAGTGCTTTTGCAGACTCAGTGGAAAGAAAATAAGAGATGAGTGGAAAGTTTCAGGTAGTAGAGATTTGGTAGTAGTAGTAGTAGTAGTAGTAGTAGTAGTAGTAGTCATAACTAACAACAGCAACAACAACAATCACAAAAAAATGAAAGGAAGAGAAACTGAACTAACTCTCTTTTATTTTGTTTCGTGTTAGTGTTGTGTTTGAAAGTCATTGTATTTATTTTTCCATCTTTTTATTCTGAAGACGTATGTGATGGTGGTGGTGGTGGTGGTGGTGGTGGTAGTGGTGACGGTGGTGGTAGTATTAGAGGTAGTAGTGGTTGTGGTGAGAGTAGTTTTAATAATAACAGTAGTACCCGTTCTTTCACTCCCTCTCTCCTTTCCACACTCCCTCTCCCTCCTTCTCCCTCTCCATCTCTCACTCTCCTCCTCCTCTTTCTCTCAATACTTGCTGGTCTGTTTGAGATCATATGTTGTAGTTTTAGCAGCAGTTACCATAGCAACACTTCCCTCACTCCCTCTGTCCTCTCCACACTCCCTCTCCCTCCCTCTCTCTCTCCAGCTCCTACTCCTACTCTTTTTTTCTTGGGCCATATGAGGTAGGGTGCTGTAGTTTTAGCAGTAGCAAAAGTAGCAGCCCCTCTCTCTCTCTCTCTCTCTCTCTCTCTCTCTCTCTCTCTCTCTCTCTCTCTCTCTCTCTCTCTCTCTCTCTCTCTCTCTCTTACTGTCCTACTCTGTCTTTCAGTACTTGTTGGTCTATATGAGGTAACGTGTTGTAGATTTAGCAGTAGTAATAGTAACACCCTTTCTCTTACTCTCTCCCACTCTCCCTCCCTCCTTCTCCCACTCTCCTTCTCCCACTCTCCTACTCCCTCTTTCAATATTAGTTGGTCCATATGAGGCCGTGTGTTCATAGTAATGGGTTAGTCTGTTATTTTTAATTGTTTTGCATTTGCACTCAGCGGGGAGTTTTACAGCCTTGTTAATGGTGGTCTGGGGGGACGAGGAGGAAAGGGAGGCGGGGGAAGGTCCTCACGATAGTTTATTTGCTCTGCTTCTTTTTGTTTTTTTGTGTTTAGGAAGGCCACGCGGCGAAACACTGCCAGGGAATCAGTGCAGCGGAGGAGTTTTTGTTGTTATTTGTGTTGCGTTGTTCCTGTCGCTGCAGCCACTGTTGTTTGTGTTGTTGTTGTTGTTGTTGTTGTTGTTGTTGTTCTTGTTGCTGTTATGTTGTCACTGTTGTTGCTTGTGCTGTTGATATTTTCGTTGCTGTTATTTTGTAGTCACATCATATTATTTGTACTACTACTACTACTACTACTACTACTACTACTACTACTACTACTACTACTACTACTACTACTACTACTACTACTACTACTACTACAACTACTACTACACCTACTACTACCACTACCACTACCACTACCACCACCACCACCACTACTACTACTACTACTACTACTACTACTACTACCACCACCATTATCATCCTCATTACCCTCACCATCATCATTATCATCATCATCATCACCATTACCCAAGCTTCCTAGTATTTTACCTTGAATTTATGGTGAAAATTGTTCTTTTGTTGGCATTTTGATTCTGAAACACATTTACATGAATTTCAATCCACTATTCTGCACGTGTCGATGCTGCTTGCCGTCACAACAACAGCAGTAGCAGCAGTAGCAGTAATAGTAGTAATAGTAGCAGCAGCGGCCGGCAGTATTCACTTGTTTTTTAAATCGTGTATCGCCCTTTGTGACTATTTTACGGGACGATGAATTGCAGCAGCTTTCGTTCATTATACAAAACATTTCCAATACTGAATAACGCCACGTAATGCACAGGTTTTGCGTGTATACGTTTCTTTCTTGTTTTCTTTACCAGCTTTCACTTTTTTATTCTTCAGTATCAATGTCGCCAACTTCCCTAAATTCTTAAACCCATTTCCCTGTTTCTTCCTCCCGCTGATGACGCAATGCTCGAGAACCGGCATTTCTTCAGTCAAGAAAAAGTTTCAAGACATTTATCCTTTTTTTTTTTTTTTTTGGCTAACACTGGAACCTGCAAGGGGACTGACCTTTTTTTTATCGTTTTATGTTGCCCCTGGCCAGCTTTCCCTTCTTACATAAAAAATTCGGCCTTTCCGTTTAACAGTATTGTTAGTCTAGGTCTGATTTACCCTCTTACGTAAAAAAACCTGTGAACACTCAAGCTCCTCCCATTAAAAGCCGTGGGAACCAATCAAAGAAAGACACGGTAACTTTTAAAACGTGTATTAGCTAGTAAGGGAAAACAGTTCTGCTATAGTTTGCTTCTCCTTTGTGTTCTTTCATACATTCTTCTCTTTTCTAGCGCACTCGAGCTCCTCTCAGTAAAAGCCATGTGACCCAATCAAAGCAAGACCCGGAAATTTCAACACGTGCACTGCCTAGTAAGAAACAACAGGTCTGCTAGTGTTTGCTCCTCCTTTGTGTTCTTTTATACTTTTTGTCCCATTTCTGGCACACTAAGCTCCTCCCATCGAAGACAATAGGCACCAATCAAAACAAGGCATGGAAAATTTAACACGTGTATTAGCTAGTAAAGAACAACAGGTCTGCCAATCAGAATAAGGCACGGAAATTTTAATTCGTTTATTAGCAAGGAACAACAGGTCTGCTAGTGTTTGTTCCTCCTTTGTGTTCTCTCGTGCATTTGTCTCGTTTCCTGCACTCATAAACCTCCCCCTCATTGTATCCGTGCGTTTCCTGGATCCTCCTTTGACAGTCTTAATCGCGGCTCCCGGTGGCCTTACCCTGAGCTTTGCCGGACTAGAGCTGGAGGGGACGCTGCCATCTTTTCCCGGGACACGCCTGCCTTCCCATACTTAACCGTAATGGAGGAGTTGAAAGATGTGGTTGTGCATTTAGAGAGATGGAAAAGTATGTTGGTTTTTAATCTCATAAGTACCATGACTTGTTTCCATATTCTTTCTGGTTACTATTTGGCGTTTTATACAGCTTCAGAAACTTATGTCGGGATTGAAATAGTGAAGACTGTGGCCATTAATCTTCTGACTTCCATAGACCCTTCCTAATGTCAATAAAATGGTAAAATCGTACACAAATCTCAAGGTAAAAGTGTGTCCCAGTATTGGTTGAGATGAATGTGAAGAATTAATGGGTTATTCAATGCCTGTTTATCTCCATTAGTTACTCTTCACTGTGATAGAAAAATAGATTAATGTGGTTTTGCAGGTAGACACAAGTTACGTCACTGGGCATTTCAATACGAATAAAACAACTGTAATTTTCGATCGTTATGTAAATATCTGATCTATTCCTACCAGAGACAGAAAGACAGATAGATGTGATTCTGCGTTTGCACAGAATAGACCCAAAAATCGTGCAGGTTTGGAAATGAATATAAGGAAAGAACGCATGGCTTGACGGGGCTAAGAATGTGAATGATGTCTGTGTGAGTGTGTGAGACTTTGAAGCACCGTGCGTGTGATTGACGACCTGGTATACAAAGATAGATATTACCTGCCTTACACACTTACCTGAAAGATTAGGAAATACTGATGTTTGAAGATTGATACGAAGAAAACTAATGCAATATTGAATAGAGAGGGAAAAGTTTATTCAATTAATTTATCCTTAGCTTGGATATACCCTACCTGTCATACACTTACCTGAAAGATTAAGAAGCACTGATGTTTGAAGATTAATACGAAGAAAACTAATGCAAGATAAAATAGAGAAAAAGTTTATTCTAGTTTATCTTTAGCTTGGATATAACCTACCTGACGTATACTTACCTGAAAGATTAGGAAGCAGAATTTTTTGAAGATTAATACGAAGAAAACTAATGTAACGTAAAAGACAGGAAGAAAGTACGAGTATATCCTATTAGTAAAAACTGCCTTTAGTCTAAATATAT
>NC_059277.1:9572269-9574769 GCF_017591435.1 Portunus trituberculatus
TGACCCATTTTTGTATTTCTGCAACAACGAGCAAAACATTTTCTTGGCAGGGCAGCGGAGGAGGGCGAATTCCTGAGGCGAAAATGATATACTGAGTTGACAGAAAGAGAGAGAGAGAGAGAGAGAGAGAGAGAGAGAGAGAGAGAGAGAGAGAGAGAGAGAGAGATGAAGTGACTACAGATTTCTTGCCTTGCTATTGAAGAACACAAACTGAAGGTGTGAAAACAGTGGCTCATTAGCTGGTGGAACAGAATAATGTGAGAGAGAGAGAGAGAGAGAGAGAGAGAGAGAGAGAGAGAGAGAGAGAGAGAGAGAGAGTCATTATTCTTGTAATGAGGTGATGAGGGTAATTAGAGGAACCTTATTGATGTACTCTAACTCCATCACCATCACCACCACCATTACCACCACCACCACCACCACCTCTCATTCTTCCCTGCCTTGCCTCTCTCTCCTCTCGTCCTTCCAGCCATGAGTGGTGAGAAGCCTTTGCCTTTACTATTCTGAGTCTCTTACTGAAAAATGCATTGTGTTGCCTATCATTCAGCCAGGTTTCGTGAGGGACAACAGGTTAGAGGATGCTAGTTCTTCCTTTGTTTTCCTTTCTTAGCATTTTCTCCTGTATCTTTCTTTCTTCCTTCTTGTTTACGATTTATTCTTTATCTTCATGGACCTCGTGTTTGGTTTCCACTACTACTACTACTACTACTGCTGCTGCTGCTGCTTCTGCTGCTGCTGCTGCTGCTGCTGCTGCTGCTGCTGCTGCTGCTGCTGCTGCTGCTACTACTACTACTACTTCTTCTACTACTGCTACTACTACTACTACTACTACTACTACTACTACTACTACTACTACTACTACTACTACTACTACTAATAATAATTATTAATAATAATAATAATAATAATAATAGGCACCTTTAACCTTATAGTTAACACACACACACACACACACACACACACACACACACACACACACACACACACACACACACACACACACACACACACACACACACACACACACACACACACACACACACACACACACACACACACACACACACACACACACACACACACACTTGCACGCATCCTATTAGCGAAGGTAACCATTTACTAATTTATCAACGAGCTATAACCATGAACGCCTAACGGATCATAGTCATTACTTAGTACACTTCATTAGCCAAGCCTGTGGGCGGCCGACGAGGGGAAATACGCTGGAAACTGGAAAAAATGTGGGGGAGGTTTTTAACAACTTAATCATAGGAAACAAGATAGAAAATGAAGGTAAGATAAGAAAACACGCACTTTGTCAGTTAATTACTTTAATGTAGTCATAAACGAGAACAAGAGAAGATTTTAAACTTTGCCTCTTCAGTACCATGACACGTTTTCATATTCTGGTTACTATTTGGTGATTTGATACAGCTTCATAAACTTACGTGAGGGATTAAATACGTAGTGAAGACTGTGGCTATTAATCTTCTGACCTCCATAGACCCTTCCTAATGTCAATAAAATGGTCAAATCATACAGAAATCTCAAACGTAAAAATGTGTCCCTGTATTGAAAGGGTTAATACTAGATACATTACAAGCATAACAAATACAAAGATTTATTGATACGATACATATATGCTTCTTCATTTTTCCCAACAGTATCACTAAAGCAACTTAAAACAAGCGTTCACACTACAAAACACAACAGCACTGATGGAATAAAGCAGAATAGATGCAAAGTATTTCCGGAAAACTTACAAAATATAAAAAAATTCTCGTGTGCCTTTTTCGTTCCATTTTCCTTCTCCGCATCAAGATCCTGAGAAGCAAACACCCTGAGGCGCTGGGGACGTGTGGGGATCGATGCCCCTGGGGGATGACACACAGAGAGAGAGAGAGAGAGAGAGAGAGAGAGAGATTGAGAAAGCTGGTGGCGACTTGATGGTACACAGATCTCTCTCTCTCTCTCTCTCTCTCTCTCTCTCTCTCTCTCTCTCTCTCTCTCTCTCTCATACCCGTTGTTCTTCACTATCTTTTTCCCTTCCACTGTATTGTTTTGCAGTGATAGTAAAATGAAACACACACACACACACACACACACACACACACACACACACACACACACACACACACACGTCGTCATCCTGGTGTTCCCTTCGCGGTCTGCTTCTAAAGAGAGAGTTTGCCTCACGTTCCAACATTTCTCTCTTATTTTTCTCTCCACTTGAAGGTGACTGACGGACAGAGAGAGAGAGAGAGAGAGAGAGAGAGATGCAGACAGACGGCAAGACAGTGCGCGAGGATAGGGAGAAATTATGCATGGATAAAGATAGGGAAGGAAAGAGATGAAGGATAATGAAGATAGAAAGACAGACAGACAGACAGACAGACAGACAGACAGACAGGCAGGCAGAGGCGATGACTTAGTAAAGGAGAGTGGAAGTAATAAAGACTAACTGCAGCGAAAAGAGACAAGACACGCAGACAGACACTGG
>NC_059277.1:9584769-9627269 GCF_017591435.1 Portunus trituberculatus
TCTCTCTCTCTCTCTCTCTCTCTGCGGAGCACAGCCTCACCCTTATCTGAAGCCCTTCCATGTCCTGATCTTGGTCATGCTAACACCTCTTGTGTGTTACAGACGCTGCCGCTACCCAACGGCTCTGCCAAGAGGAACAGGGACGCCGGGCACTGCGGCACCGCGCCGCGCGTGTCTGCTGAGCACACCAAGTCCTCGCACAACTTGGGAGGAAGCCTAAGGCGGACGTGTGGCAGCGGTGGTGCCGCCGCCTGTGTGAGTGACGGATACGTTGTTGACGGCAGCAAGGGGCGCTCCAGCAGCCTGGTGGGCGCGGCGGGCAGCGGAAGCCTGAGGGAGCCTGCCACTGCCGCCCAAGTACCATCTGCCACACCGGGCAGTTGTCGGCGGGCGACGGCCAACCACCGCGGCGCTGCAGTGGTGACAACCGCGGGGCCGCCGCCGCGCTACCACGTCTCCGAGTACACCTTCGAACAGGAACACACGGACTCGGCCTTCACGGAGCAGAAGGAATCTTCGCGCACAAAAAAGATGAGTAAGTTCCGCAGAGTTTGTATTTTACGAGCTCGCCTGAGCTAGGGGAGGCGGGGGGTGGGAGGGGCAAGGGAGGCAGCTCAGGGAGCACCGGGGCACATGACGCGGCGCTTTGCTTCAGTGATAGCTGCCTTTGCCTTCTTTGACATCCGTGGTGCCTCACTCAGTGCTCAGCCACCGTCACTGTTCACAGCCACAGCGGCGCCTCCGCACTGCCACACACACCTCCCCCAGACACTCGCCACCCACCAGCCACTTAGGAGTGTGTGTGGGTGAGGCTTCTGCCGGGGACCGACACCCAGGCTCTGTTGCACTATTCATTTTCAGGGTGGGCACCAGCACGGGCCCATCTTGTCAGCCACGCCACTTGAGTGTCCTTTGGTGCCTTTGTTTGGTCGTGTGTACGCCTCACACCCCGGAGCTTCCACGTGTGTTCGCCGCGTTTCTTTCTTTCCCCGCACCAGCTATTAGACAAAGACCATTAATTTGGAACCAGAAAACATCGGAAACAGATATACTTGCATCCTTTCCTAATACCTCTGCGCTTCACTATTTTTAGCTCAGCGAGATCTTTTCATCCCTCTCACCAATCACTGCCAGCCTCGTGACGAACTGCCTGGCAGAGCTAACGGCATCTCGTTAGTCTCCGGAAGGTGATTCCCAGGAAGGAACAACGTACAAGCAAAACGGTCATGGACTGGGAGGAATGTCTATCCATCTTGCCCGTATTCTTCTTTGCTTTTAACCCAAACACGCCCACTACATCCCGGACACCCATCCCTCACTCAGACTCACCCGTCTTTATTCCCTCTTCCCTCCTTGCTGGCCTCCATACTTACCTCTAGAGCTTTCTTCCCTCCCTTACTCAAACCAGGCTCATATTCCTCTCTCCCTCTCTCCCTCCATATCTTGCATTCATACTTCTCTCCTCTCTATCTCTTCTTTTCTTCTTTTCTTCATTCCTTCCCCTTTTCCTCGTCTCTGTATATATACATTTCATTCTCCCTTCTTCCTTTCCTCCATCGTCCCTTTCCTTTTTTTTTCTTCTTCCATTTTTCCCTTCATCCCATCTCTTCATTTCTTCTTGCTTCTTTCCTACCTTCTTCCCCGCCCCCCTCCTTCCTCGCTCCTCTTTTTTTCCTACCTTAAATACTCTCCTGCCCTTCTCGCTTCCTTCTTTTCTTCCTCCTCACGTTCCATCTCCACACACGTCTCTCTCTCTCTCTCTCTCTCTCTCTCTCTCTCTCTCTCGCTCTCGCTTTCGCTTTCTCTCTCTCTCGTACCATGTTTCCATTCCTCCCAGCGGTGCGAGACTCGTGCATATGTTGGTAAGCTTCCAGACTTCTCATGACTTAACTTTCCCAGGAAGAGCTACGTACACACCTCCTATGCATTATGAGGTGCTTTTGCCGCATATTTGATGCTCTTACTCCCTCTTATTTCACGGCAGAGGTCATGCTTCACCCTCCATTTTACTTCATGTGACTACAAAATAATGTCTCTTTTACTCGTACCCTCGTGTTTCTTTTGCCGGAAAGTGTTTATTTTAGTTTTTTTTTTTTCCTTTTTTTTTTTTGCAGAAAATTATGTATGTTTTAGCTTCCTTGACCGAAAAGTCGTGTTTATTTTTATTATTCTTTTAGAATCGAAAATCATGTGTGTTTTAGCTACTTCCTCTCTGCAAAATTGAAAAAAATGTCTCTTGTTTGTCTCTTATGTCTTTGAGGATTGCTGAATTATGTCTCCTCTAGGCACTTCACTTTGCAATATTAGCCCTCACTGATACTCGTAAGAATGAGACATGAGCAGCTGGTGTCAGGAGTCAAGTAACCCATCGCAGAAAAAGAAGAAAGGGAAAAAAAACATTAGATCTACACACATGTCAGCCTCTGTACGAAACACATCATACTTCCACCAATTATTCTCATCCATAACTTCATCTAAAATCCGCTAATTTGTGTCAAGTCTTCCAATCGGCTGAGAGAAATAAAAATAAAAATAAACTAAGAGAAATGGAGACACAGAGAGAACGGAAACGAAAAGGAGCAAGCAAATATGTAAAGTAAAATAAATCATGAAGAAAAGAGAGAGAGAGAGAGAGAGAGAGAGAGAGAGAGAGAGAGAGAGAGAGAGAGAGAGAGAGAGAGAGGCAAGTCGTAAAAGCTTACATTGGCGGGACGAAGAGAGGAGGGCAGAGGGGGCAGGGGCGTAACTCTCCCGCCGCAGCCCCTCATGAATCTCGCTCCGGCCGAGCTGCTGAACCCCGCGCCACACCTCGCGCTGATGTATGCCGCCAGTGGCCACACGGAGGGTAGATTTACGCCGCCTTCTGCTCTATTTGGTGCCCGCCATGGATGAAGGCAGGATTTATGTGTGTGTGTGTGTGTGTGTGTGTGTGTGTGTGTGTGTGTGTGAGATTGTTGAAATGTTTTGTGGAACGTTTATTATCATATATATATATATATATATATATATATATATATATATATATATATATATATATATATATATATATATATATATATATATATATATATATATATATATATATATATATATATATATATATATATATATATATATTATGAGGGGAGAGAGAGTCCTTATTCATTGGTTTCTCCTCCTGCTCATCTTCCTCTCTTTCTCGTCCTCCTCCTTCACATCACAGAGAACATTCTCATATATGTAAATGTGTTTGTGTGTGTGTGTGTGTGTGTGTGTGTGTGTGTGTGTGTGTGTGTGTGTGTGTGTGTGTGTGTGTGACAAGAGATTGTTGAAATATTTTGAAATGGAACGTTTATTATCATATATATATATATATATATATATATATATATATATATATATATATATATATATATATATATATATATATATATATCCTTCACATCACAGAGAACATTCCCATATATGTAAATGTATTTGTGTGTGTGTGTGTGTGTGTGTGTGTGTGTGTGTGTGTGTGTGTGTGTGTGTGTGTGTGTGTGTGTGTGTGTGTGTGTGTGTGCGCCCAATATTGGTCCATCCACTCTTAATTGAAACCACGTAAAATTTGTTCTAATCTGGTGTGGACGTCATTGAAGTATTGATAGAGAGAGAGAGAGAGAGAGAGAGAGAGAGAGAGAGAGAGAGAGAGAGAGAGAGAGAGAGAGAGAGAGAGAGAGAGAGAGAGAGAGAGAGAGAGAGAGAGAGAGAGAGAGAGAAATACTATTGTTGCAATAATGATAATAATAATAATGATAACAACAACAACAACAACAACAACAACAACAACAACAACACAGTATTCCACTACATACAAAAAAAATTAAGGTTGAAACGAGAAACATGTTTTGAGTTAGAAAAATAAAACTGCTATCAGGCCTTTTTTTTCTGTGGAATCTAATTATTTGACTTCAAACTCATTTTGCACGAAAACTTTACATGGAATTGAGTAAAAAGCGAAAGTTTTTACCTTCATATCGTAGTGCGTACACATAACACTTCATTTACGTGTGTGTGTGTGTGTGTGTGTGTGTGTGTGTGTGTGTGTGTGTGTGTGCAGAGATATTTAGCTGTTCATCTCTCTCTCTCTCTCTCTCTCTCTCTCTCTCTCTCTCTCTCTCTCTCTCTCTCTCTCTCTCACCTGTATACCTGATTTACTCTGAGTGAACTTAGATAATTAGCATAAGTTTGTGACCTAACTGTTCGTCAAACTTTGGTGGCGTTTATGATTGTTAAAGTAGTATTGAGGAGGGAAGGATAGAAGAAAAGGAGAAGGAAGGAGAGGAAAAGGAGAAGGAAGAAGAGAGGGAAAGGGGAGGGAAGAAGAGAGAAAGGGAGGGAAGAAGAGAGGAAAGGGAAGGGAAGAAGAGAGGAAAAGGAGAGGGAAGGAGAAGAAAGGGAGAAGGAAGAAAAGAGAGAAAGGGAAGGGAAGAATAGAGGAAAAGGAGAAGGAAGAAGAGAAGGAAAGGAAAGGGAAAAAGAGATAGAGAAGAAAGAGAGAAATGAGGCAGGAGAGATAATAGAGAGAAAAATGAAGTAAGGAATAAGAAAATAGGAAGAGGAGGGAAGAGGGGAAAGAGGGAAATAAGGAGGGATGGATAGAAGAGAAGTAAAGATAAAAGGAAATAAGAAAGATAGGAAGAGCAATGAGAGGATACACACACACACACACACACACACACACACACACACACACACACACACACACACACACACACACACACACACACACTTGAGAAGATTGGTTTCATGTATATTTCCCACAAGCAGAACGACATTTTATTTTCCCTCCATCGTGACAGAACCAAGTCAAGTGTCAGGGGAGTTATGGAATAGACTCCACTTCCACTCCTATACTTCCCACACCTCTCACTGTCGCTGCAAAGTGTGTAATGTCAAGTCCCGCCTCACTCCGTCTCTCAGCGCTAGTGTCATATTATTAGCAACCCGATTCTGTACCATTTGGGGAATTTCATCATCTAAAAGGGCGTTGTTGTTGTTGTTGAGGATGAAACACTAGACTGGAGGTTTCATTGGTTGTAATAGTAGTAGTAGTAGTAGTAGAAGTGGTGGTGGTAGTAGTAGTATTAGTTGTTTTTGTTGTTGTTGTTGTTGTTGTAGTAGTAGTAGTAGTAGTAGTAATAATAGTAGTAGTTGTTGTAGTAGTAGTAGTAGTAGTAGTAGTAGTAGTAGTAGTACTGGTGGTAGTGGTGATGGTGGTGGTGGTAGCAGTAGTAATAGTAGTGGTAGTAGTAGTTGTTGTTGTTGTTTTTATTGTTGTTGCATCTTTTTTTTATCTTCTATTTTCATGCTAACTGCTCCTCTGATCCTATAAGATGCATGCCTCTCCTCCTCCCAGAGTCTCACTGCACAAAATTAATTATAATTGCACAAAACTGAGTCGACAGCACGTACCTTTTTATGTACGAAAGGGAACCTAGTCAAGGGCAACATAAAACGAAAAAAAATGGCCCCACTTAGTTGCCAGTTCCTTACAGGTCCAAGAGAGACTTAACCCCCAAAATGATAAATGGATAAAATATCTTGAAATCTCCCTTTTTAAATCAAGTCCAGTCATAGGAAGATGGAAATACAGAAGCATTGACCAGCAAGCACCTTTCCTTCTGGTCACCACTGTGGGCTACGTAAAGACACCAAAAAAATACAACAACAAAATAATACCAGCGACATCAGTGCTTGTTATAATATCACATCGCCTCCGTTACCGCCGCCTGCCTCGCTAGCTTGTCCTCGTCCGGCAGGCGTGACCACTGACCAGCCTTTCTTCTCCACACATCCTCGTCACACATCACGTCGCTCCACAGGTCGTCCTCCTCGTCGTCTTGGAAAGTAATCCTTCTCCTTGTCCAATTACGAGCTCTCCCTTTCCCCTTTTCATTTACAGCGCTCTGCTTCCCCTTTTATTGTCTAACGAACCGTCCCCTCGCCCTTATTTCCCCTCGTGCTCCCCGCCTCTTGCCTCTTCCCTCCTTCCTCCTGTCCTTCCTCTTAAATCTCCTTGTGTTCTCTCTGCCTCTCGTCTCCTCGCCTCGTGTCTTTGCCAGCCTGTTGTGAAATTGATGCATCCACCACCATGTCTCCTTTCCTCTCCACACCTGCGTCTGTCTCGCGTCTTATGTTTCTCGAGTTGTCTTGCAGTTTTGTTAAGGATTTCAGTGTGTTTTGTAAGTCTTCCCTTGCTTTCCTTGTATTGTTTGTAACTTGTATGTTTTGGGAGATTTGTGCATTTCTTTTTTTTTTCAATCTAATGGAGTAGATTAGATTCATGTTTTCTATGTTTTCATGTATTTGATTATCTCTCTCTCTCTCTCTCTCTCTCTCTCTCTCTCTCTCTCTCAGTTTTTTTTTTCTTCCTTATTATCCATCTTTTTATATCCTCCTCCTACTCCTCCTCCTCCTCCTCCTCCTCCTCCTCCTTCTCCTTCTCCTCCTCCTCCTCCTCCTCCTCCTCCTCCTCCTCCTCCTTATCTTTTACTCAGGAATTCCCCTGCCCTCTTTACTTTCACCCCTCCATCGTCTTTCTTCCTTCCCTACCTCTTATTGTCCTTCTCCCGTTATTTTTTTTCTCTCCCTTCCTCCCTTTGTCTTCGTTCCCAACATTTTTCTCATCTATATCCCTTTACATCTCCGTTCTTTTTTCTTTTTTCTTGCTTTCTCTCTCTCTCTCTCTCTCTCTCTCTCTTTTTTTTTATACCATGTGGGCTTTTCACGGGAATTTATGGGCTAAAGGGGATACTTTTTGTGGTACCTTCTATCTAAAAAGCCCACCCGTTAGGAAACCGTTGCCCCGAGTGAGGAAGCCCAACCTACACTCGGACCGTGGACAGGATTCGAACCCGTGCGCTTGGAGACCCCTCGGACCCCAAAGCACGCATGGTTCCACTGTACCACGGCGGCCCCTCTCTCTCTCTCTCTCTCTCTCTCTCTCTCTCTCTCTCTCTCTCTCTCTCTCTCTCTCTCTTCCTTTCCCTCCTTCATTTTCAGTTATTTTCTGTACTTTTCTTTTATTCCTTCATATGTTGCACATTTTTTCTACCTTTCTCTTCTTTTCCTCGTTTTCTTTTTCTTTTTCATACTTTTCATTTCTTTATTTAGTGTTCCTTCTCTTTATTTTCCATTTTCTTTTCTCTTCTCTCTCTTCTTCCTCCTTCCTAATCTACTTTTCTTGTCATCCTTCTTTCCTGATACATATTTCTTCCTTCTCTAATTTTGTTTCTGATTCTCCTATTTCCCTTCTTTTTCTTCTATTCCTATTTTTATTCATCTTCAACTGTTTCTCCTCGTTCTGTTCCTCGTTTATTTCTGCTCCTCCTCATCTTCTTTTTCCCTCTCTTCCTCCATCTCATCTCGCTGTCTCTTTTCTGATGGAGTAACCACGGAGGCCTGGGGGAAAGGGGGGCGGGGTTGCAGCAGTGGCCCCAGGTCGTTCATTGTGACCTTGTATATTTTGTGAGATTGATGTATCGAAGGTTTGAATAGGTTTAGTTGGGAACTCGACTGGACTCTCTCTCTCTCTCTCTCTCTCTCTCTCTCTCTCTCTCTCTCTCTCTCTCTCTCTCTCCTTTCATGTCTTCCTTCATCCCAGCAGTCACCGTCTTCCCTACACATCTCTCACCATCCTTCATCACTGTCTATCCCTCCTAGTCAAGTGGGACGAGTCACCAACAGACAGGCTACAAGCGAGCGTGTCCTCGGCAGGGTGGGAGGCGTACTCGTGGCGTCACTGGTGCGTGCTGGCGGCGCTGCTGCTGCTGAGTGGCGGGGTGGTGCTGGCGGTGGCGCTGCCGCTGGCCACCCGTCGGGACACCAACACACCTTCCGATGATGCCCTCGCCAGAGTCCACGGCATCCTCAGCACCGTGCCGCTCATCGACGGGTGAGTGTTGCTGTGTTGTGTTTGTGTTCCTGTGCTGTGTTGTGTTGTGGTTTGTGTTGGTGCAGGTGCTGCGTGCAGAGGATCATTTGCACTACATGGCATGCGTCGCGCCTCTTACATGGCGGGTTTTATAAGAAATAAATGCGCTCAGCGAAGATTTCACTATGCTATATTGCATTCCTTGGCCGTCCTTCTCTTCACTGCATACTATGGTCTGTCTATTCTAAAATGGCTCCTGAATTTAAAACATATTGTAGTTTCAATGTGATGTGAATAATACTTGTTTTCTGTTAATCAGCACACTTATTAGAAGAATAACGCACGGTTTTCTTCAAGATCTGACAACCATGCATTCCCTAGGACACCATTCAAACTGACACCCAAAAGACACTTTAGAATAGACAGACTATATAATAGGAGCGCTCCTCGTCAGATCACTGCAGCAAGGGGAATTAGCACAGACTGGGCCACATGCTCCAACACTCTAACATCTATTGACAAGACAAGTTGTTCCACCTTTGTTATGGTACACTGGTGTGGCCAAGGTTCGACTGTTAGGTGCGTGAACCCTCCAAGGGAGAGCCGCGACACATGCTCGGTATATATGTCTCTAGATGAGTAATGTTGAAAATGTGTCACCAGGTTTACTCCCTCACTTTCATTTGCACCTGCACAGTCACTCTACCTCCACCACCTCCAGCTCTACCTTCCCCTTCACTGCATTACCTTCGTCCCCTTGACAGGTAAGTCTTCTTCAGGCCATCCCTCACACCTGCTTTCCTTCTTGCCTTCCTTCCTTCCTTCCTTCCTTCCTTCCTTCCTTCCTTCCTTCCTTCCTCCCTCCCGCTAGGCAAATAGACGTTCTTCCTTCGTCCAAAATAAATGAGGCTAATTTTTCACTGCACTTAGTAGCATAACCTTCGTCAGGTGAGTCTTCCATCACGCCTGGTGTTCCCCCGCGTGGAGCTGAAGACCACATCGATCACCTCACCCAAAGTTACCGAATTTACTTTGGATTACCTGAAGATCGGTCATTCTCAAATAGGTAGGACTGATTTCACCTAACTTTAACTAGCTGTTCCCCTAATCTATCTTAGTAGGGACCTAACTTAACGCCTTCAGTGCTGGGACATAGTTTTACCTTGAGATTTGTGTACCATTAGACCATTTTATTGGCATCAGAAACGGTCTATGGAGGGCAGAAGATTAATGGCCAGAGTCCTCGCTGTTTTAATCCCCACATGAGTTTCTGAAGCTGTATAAAATCGCGAAATAGTAACCAGGATGAATATGAAAGTGCGTCTTGGTACTGAAGGGATTTAACCAAATTACCCTAACTCGGAAAAATAGCTGAATTTGTCGAAGTCTCTCTCTCTCTCTCTCTCTCTCTCTCTCTCTCTCTCTCTCTCTCTCTCTCTCTCTCTCTCTCTCTCTCTCTCTCTCTCTTCATTACGTTAGTTCACTGCGGGTCAGTTGAATTGAGGTAAGGTGAGGTTCAGTTAATCTAATCCATCGTACCCACGGCGCTGTGTGTTGCCTCAGCCGGCGCCACAATGAGCTGCTAATGGTACTGAGGGCTGCTGACTCCGCCCCTCGTCCCTCCGCCCATTCCTTGATTAATGACCCTCGCCTTCAGAAGCCTCTTAAGTATCGGAAGCTCTTCACTCAGGCGTAGCTGGAAAGGGTGAAGGAATTTTTTGGTTATTGCAGTTATTTTTCTGTGGTGAGCCAAAGTAACCGCCTGGCCAGATGTTTAGACACCTGTGTCCTGTGATGTGGTGGCGCTGAAGGGGTTTCCAAAGGTGCTTCCATGAGTCTGGTGGCTTCCAAGAGTGTTCTCGTGATTGTATTAGATGCGGGTTTTTGTTGCTTTCTCTCTCTCTCTCTCTCTCTCTCTCTCTCTCTCTCTCTCTCTCTCTCTCTCTCTCTCTCTCTCTCTCTCTCTCTCTCTCTCTTTACGATTTTAATGATTTTTAACGAGGATTATTCACCAGATTAGTGATTTTGTGTCATCTGAAAATAGTTACAAAGATATTCCAAGGCTTTTCTAAATACCGACCAATGCCAGCCAGCCACGTGCACCATTGAGCCCTGAGGTAGCACGGAGCATTGGGACCAAGGACTGAAGCCTCAGCAAACGCTCCGGAGTGACGTGACGCAGCCCTGCCACACTATCAAGTAGACTAAATGGTCTTAATTAAGTCACGGTGGAGCGGCAAAGTTCCCTGAAACACACCTGTCCCGCGGAACACATTGAAGCTCTAAGGAAGGCAATAAAGCGTCCAAAATTCACATTATAGTCCAGGAAATATAATGTGAAATGATTTATTCTTACAGAGGCCCGGAAGTGGTACTATTAAGGCTCTCTTTGTTTTATTTATTTGACATTTTAAACTCCACCGTATTACGCCTCATAAATTTCCGGGATGGAGAGAGAGAGAGAGAGAGAGAGAGAGAGAGAGAGTCGGTTATATCCTGTTTTCCTTGACACACTAAAGCACCAAGAGCTACAGAAAATACAGTAAAAAACCCATAAACTTTCTCGCTTTTCCTGACTGAGGCGACCTTCATTGACCCGCGCAGGTGAGATGAGGATTAATTGAGTGAACACTTGAGTGGCTGCCTCACCTCACCCTGACTCTCTCCACCTCCCCGGCATGAATCAGAGACTAGCCAGGGTTGATCCAGAGCACAGTGGCGCGGACAGGTGATGGGGGCAGGTGAGCGGGGGACAAGACGCCAGGTAATACACGTGTTTCCACCTCGGCTAAACGGCGCAGAATATTGATGTGTAAAGTTATGTTGTGGATTTATTGCAGTAAAGACGCTGACGAAGGAGAGTCTTTGGAGGCGTAACAAGCCCTGAAGGAGGTGAAGGGGCCGGTTTGAAGGCTACATCGGACGCCGTGTACGTGTGTGCGAAAATAATAATGATGATAATTATAATATGAAGAAGAAGAAGGATGATGATGTTTATACTTCACGTTTTATTCGACCAAACAACCTTCTGTCTGAAAAGTTACATTAAAAACAAGGAATTAAAAGAACATAAGCGCAATAAAACAGATAAACTAAACTAAAACAATAAAGTGTATTAGAATTATATATAAATTATTGTACGTCAAGTTAATAGAGTGGAGGTAGTAAAACTGACATTCATATACAAATTAATGCATCGTAACAGGTAGTGAAGCTGGATGGAAATGTCTCTTTCTTTCATACTTATATCACATGTTTGTTTTAGTAATCAGGTTGGCGATGGCCGGGAGGGGGCTGTTCTTGTGCCTGTCTGTGCTGGAGTTGGATGGGAGTCAGGAAGCTGTGGTGACGAGGGCTTCAGGTGTCGAATGCTTCAGTACCAAGTGACTAAACCGAATAAAAACCCCAAATAAATGAGAGTACTAGTAAATCAATAAACGCAAAATAATAAATACCACACTTTGAAATAAAAATGGAAAGAATACTTCATGCCTTCGTTGCTCCTCCGTGCGTCACCATCGCTCTCGCTGCATTATGGATGCTGTGGATGGCAGTGCTTTGATTTCTGGCGCCATTCACACTGTCCTTTGCGAGATGATTGCTATGCCTGCCTATGATCGATGCTGCGCCTTCCGGTGCTGTTCAGTGTCGGCGTGAAGTGTTTGTGCAGCGAGTTGTGGACGAGGAATGAATACCCAGGCTGTGTGCGAGGCGGTCTTTAACTCCTTCAGAACTGAGACGTATCATGAATTTTGGGAGTGATTTGACATTTTTATTTTCATTAGGAAGGGTCTATAGAGATGAAAAGAATAATGGCCAGAGTCTTTACTATGTTGATCCCCATATAACTTTCTGAAGCTGTATAAAACCACCAAATAGTAAGCAGAATGAATATGAAAACGTGGCATGGAACTGAAGGGCTTAAGAGAACCTGTTGTGTGTTTGAGTGTATTAAGCTGGATATGATCACTGATTCGTTGTTGTTCCATGGGTTTGATGTCTCTAAGGACCATGTTGAAATTTATGCTTCGGCGTTTTATTTGAATTACTTTAAACAGACTGTATATATTATTTACTGGGAGTTGTCAAGCCATTGTCGTTATTCTTATGGTAGCTTCATTAGGAATTGAACCATCGTTAAAACCTGATTAAGTATCTCCGCTGTGTTTGAAAATAGTGTTTATGAGATGACAAAGCGTTTTAAGATGAGAACTTAAACGTGCCCACCTCCCCCACCCTCCTCTCTTCCCCCGGACCAGCCAGCATGAGCGGCGGTGAGGAGCTGCTGCCTGAGAGGGACTTGCACTTTCGAGCTTGTGAACTTTGCCACTCGTGTTCTTACTAGAAACATCAACTCTTTGTCATCATCATTCTTATAAACCTTCTTGTCTCCAACACCTGTACTGGTGATGGTGGTAGCGGTGATGCTTCTATCTCTCTGTACAGTCTAGACTCGTTACTTCGGCGCTTATCATATCAATCACACACACAGGGAGCCACGCCCCTTCCCTCCTGTCACTACTAACTCCCATGTTCCCTTCCACGCCTCGCCGCCGCAGACACAACGACCTGGCGTGGAACATCCGCAACTTCGTGCACAACAAGCTGGAGAAGGTGGATATGTCGCAGAACCTGAGCACGGTGGAGCCCTGGGGCGGCTCCCCCTGGTCCCACACAGACTTGGCTCGCCTCAGGCACGGCAGAGTGGGCGCCCAGGTGAGTGCCTACACGTGTGTCGGGGATAAGTGGTAAGGAGGAGGAAGGGAGGTAATCCTGACTCACCTTGCTGATTACTGGATGGTTCACTGATCCCACTACTGACTGACTGATGCTTTAGGATGGCCCAAGTGATACGAGAAATGTAAAGCAAAACCCATTCATGCACAGGCCGTTCATTTCAGTTACTAACGTGATTATTTTCTTTCCTATCGTGTGTGTGTGTGTGTGTGTGTGTGTGTGTGTGTGTGTGTGTGTGTGACAGTTCTGGGCGGCGTACGTGCCGTGCGGGGCACAGTACCTCAACGCGGCGCAGGTCACCCTGGAGCAGATCGACGTGCTGAAGAGATTCATCGCGCGCTACCCACAGCACCTCGGATACGCCCACTCCCAAGCAAGTAAGTCCCCCACGCCCACACACTCTCACGCCAGTAAGTCCCCGACACCAACACACTCCCATGCCAGTAAGTCCACCATGCCCACACACTCTCAAGCCAGTAAGTCCCCCACGCCCACACACTCCAATGCCAGTAAGTCCCCCACACCCACACACTCCCACGCCAGTAAGTCTCCCACGTCTACACACTTCCACGCCATAAGTCCCAACGCCAACACACACCCACGCCAGTAAGTCCCCCACGCTCATAAACTCCCACGCCATAAGTTCCCACGCCCACACTTACACACCAGTAAGTCTCCCACGTCCACACACTCCCACGCCATAAGTTCCCATGCCCACACACTCCCACGCCACTAAGTCCCCACGCCCACACACTTCCACACCGGTAAGTCTCCCACGTCCACACACTCCCACGCCATAAGTTCCCACGCCAGTAAGTCTCCCACGCCCACACACTCCCACGCCAGTACGTCCCTACGTCCACACATTCCCACGCCAGTAAGTCTCCCACGTCCACACACTCCCACGCCAGTAAGTCCCCACGCCCACACACTCCCACGCCAGTAAGTCCCCGACGCCCACAAACTCCCACGCCATAAGTTCCCACGCCCACACTCCCTCACCAGTAAGTCTCCCACGTCCAAACACTTCCACGCCATAAGTTCCCACGCCCACACACTCCCACGCCATAAGTTTCCACGCCATAAGTTTCCACGCCCACACACTCCCTCGCCAGTAAGTTTCCCACGTCCACACACTCCCACGCCAGTAAGTCCCCACGCCCATACACTCCCACGCCATAAGTTCCCAACGCCCACATACTCCTACGCCAGTAAGTCTTCCACGCCCACACACTCCCACGCCAGTACATTCCCACGCCCACACACTCCCACGCCAGTAAGTCCCGACGCCCACACACTCCCACGCCATAAGTTCCTCACGCCCACACACTCCTACGCCAGTAAGTTTCCCACGTCCACACACTCCCACGCCAGTAAGTCCCCCACGCCCACAAACTCCCACGCCATAAGTTCCCACGCCCACACTCCCTCGTCAGTAAGTCTCCCACGTCCACACACTTCCACGCCATAAGTTCCCACGCCCACACACTCCCACGCCATAAGTTCCCACGCCCACACACTCCCACGCCATAAGTTCCCACGCCCACACACTCCCACGCCATAAGTTCTTACGCCCACACACTCCCACACCAGTAAGTCTCCCACGTCCACACACTCCCACGCCAGTAAGTCCCCACGCCCACACACTCCCACGCCAGTAAGTCCCCCACGCCCACAAACTCCCACGCCATAAGTTCCCACGCCCACACTCCCTCGCCAGTAAGTCTCCTACGTCCAAACACTTCCACGCCATAAGTTCCCACACCCACACACTCCCACGCCATAAGTTCCCACGCCCACACACTCCCACGCCATAAGTTCCCACGCCCACACACTCCTCGCCATAAGTTCCCACGCCCACACACTCCAACGCCAGTAAGTTTCCCACGTCCACACACTCCCACGCCAGTAAGTCCTCACGCCCACACACTCCCACGCCATAAGTTCCCCACGCCCACACACTCCTACGCCAGTAAGTCTCCCACGCCCACACACTCCCACGCCAGTACATCCCCACGCCCACACACTCCCACGCCAGTAAGTCTTCCACGTCTACACACTTCCACGCCATAAGTCCCAACGCCCACACACACCCACGCCAGTAAGTTCCCACGCCCACACACTCCCACGCCAGTAAGTCCCCCACGTCCACACACTCCCACGCCAGTAAGTCCCCACGCCCACACACTCCCACGCCAGTAAGTCCCCCACGCCCACAAACTCCCACGCCATAAGTTCCCACGCCCACACTCCCACGCCAGTAAGTCCCCCACGTCCACACACTCCCACGCCAGTAAGTCCCCCACGTCCACACACTCCCACGCCAGTAAGTCCCCACGCCCACACACTCCCACGCCAGTAAGTCCCCATGCCCACACACTCACACGCCAGTAAGTCCCCCACGCCCACAAACTCCCACGCCATAAGTTTCCACGCTCACACTCCCTCGCCAGTAAGTTTCCCACGTCCGCACACTTCCACGCCATAAGTTCCCACGCCCACACACTCCCACGCCAATAAGTTGTTCACACACTCCCAGAGGAGGTTATATGTCAGGTCCTTTCAGTCAGAACAAGTTGGAACCCGTACAATAAGGAAAAAAAAAGCTATAATAGAAAGGAGATAGGCAAAGACTGACTGACAAAATACTCGTATGGTTGAGGTTATGTCGTGTTTGTGGATGGTAATTACAAATAGTATACTTTAAGTGCTTCAGAATTGCCTTGTGTTCGTCATCTGTCCTTTTGCTGTCTGTTTTCTCGTTTTGCTATGTAGTAAGTAGTTGTTGTTTTGTTGTTGTTGTTATTGTTGTTTTCCTCCTGTTATCCTTTTTCTTGCTCTTGTTGTTATCAATGGCTGTTAACTATGGCTTATGTTCGTCATCTGTCCTTTTGCTGTCTCTTTTCATGTTTTGTTATGTAGTAATTAGTTGTTTTTTGTTGTTGTTTTTGTTGTTGTTTTCCTCCTTCTGTTATCCTTCTTCTTGCTCTTGTTGCTAGCAATGGCTGTTGACAATGGCTCATGCTAACACTTCTTTTCGAAAATTTTATGTTTTTAAAAGTATAGACTCGTTGAATATTACGTTACAGCTTATAATTGTTTGCCTCTCTGAACCCATCGAGTAAAAACATCGCTAACGTAATAATCTCCCCTCTGTTTGACTCTCCCCTCGTGACTTGTTGATGCAAATCCGTCAGGAGAGTCAGGGAAGGTGGGAATTAAGTCAGAAAGGTTGCTAAAAAATTAAATCATTCTGTGCGTCAGTGTTGCCATGTTGCTGCTCGAAGGAGGGAGACGCACGCTCTTCTGGTAACACTGCCGTCCTCTCCACCCCTCCTCATCCAGTCGCTTTTTTATCTTTTTTTTCCTCTCGTAATAATGGAAAGATTTGAAAGTTAAATATTGAAGTTCATCATTCCTTTCATTCTTATGCAGGCAGGGAAAGGCTCTCAGTGTGTAAGTATTGAATAATGTATAAAGGACGGCCACATAGAAGTGAATCTGCAAACCGCCTCGTGAACCCGCCGTCTTTCATTCACCATTCCTTGCGTTCGTCAGCGGCACAGTGAGAGGTGAACGGGAACACACTGATACACTTACTTAATTAAAACTGTGCTAACTCTGTCGTCTTGTCACGTGCCCCTTCTGAGAGTCAATTAGACCTGCAACCCATTAGCGAGATAAACTGCCCATCAATTAGTAAATAACATACACAATCCCATCAGCCAGTCAATCAATCAGTCAGACAAATTATAAACCATCAGTCTGACATAAAACCAGGCAGTCCTTCAATTCAGTGACTCAATCAGCCATACAGTCCGTCAGTCAATCAATCAGGCAATCAGTCAGTCAGTCAACCAACCAACCAATCAACCAACCAACCAACCAACCAACCAACCAACCAACCAACCAACCACCACCACCACCACCACCACCACCACCACCACCACTAACCACTGCCTTTACCTAGCGTTCAGCTTCCCGTGTTTCCAGAAAGCGTATTCCCATATTCTGAAATTCCATGCTCCCTCATCACGATTATTTTCCAAGGACATAAAGATGATTAGCCGAGTTGTCAAGAGTCTTTCCCCAGGTGATAGCATAGATTAATCTGTTACTAGCATAAAAATACCTATAGAAATCCAGAAACCAGTGTAGCATTATAGAGTCTTTGAATGCATGTAACGGAGGCGACTCGCAGAAGTGTTCAAGAATATAGCCCATGGTCAGAGCGGCTCGGCCCGTTGGCTTCCAGTGACTCGACTTCGTAATTACCAAGTACGTTGGAAGAGTTTCGTTGTATTTACCTTGGTACTTGAGGCGCGGGGGGCTTTCATAATCAAGGCAAACTGTTCCTGCTTTGTGTCCCAGCGTTTGGTACTCTTCCGGTGTGCTGGTGTTTTTCTTCGTCTTCCTCCTCTTTTTTTTCGTTATTGCTGTTGTTTCTTTTCTTCTTCGTCTTCTTCTTCTTTTTCTTTCTTTCTTCTTCTTCTTATTCTTCTTCTTCTTCTTCTTCTTCTTCTTCTTATTCTTCTTCTTCTTCTTCTTCTTCTTCTTCTTCTTCTTCTTCTTCTTCTTCTTTATCATCGTCATTGTCAGTAAATGATAATCGGGGAGTGGACGCCGTAGGTTCAAACTCGGGCACCCGTCAACTCGTGAGTCGCGGCTTCACGTGGAGGTGAACTTGTAGCAGAATAGAGGGTCGTGCAAATATGTCACATGTAGGGACTGCCACACATACGCCTGTTGGCTCCTTATTTCTTTCTATGTGCCGTAACAAATTTTTAGAATATCCCTGTACATAACACACACACACACACACACACACACACACACGCCCGGTAGCTCAGTGGTTAGAGCGCTGGCTTCACAAGCTAGAGGACCGGGGTTCGATTCCCCGGCCGGGTGGAGATATTTGGGTGTCTCTTTTCACGTGTAGCCCCTGTTCACCTAGCAGTGAGTAGGTACGGGATGTAAATCGAGGAGTTGTGACCTTGTTGTCCCGGTGTGTGGTGTGTGCCTGGTCTCAGGCATATCCAAAGATCGGAAATAATGAGCTCTGAGCTCCCTCCGTAGGGTAACGTCTGGCTGTCTCGTCAGAGACTGCAGCAGATCACACAGTGAACACACACTAATTCAACGTGACGTCGTTGGCAGGCCTGCTGGAGGTGTACAACTCGGGGCGGGTGGCCAGCCTGCTGGGCGTGGAGGGCGGCCACCTGGTGGGGGCGAGTCTTTCCGTGCTCAGGATGTACTACGACCTGGGCGTGCGCTACCTCACCCTCACCCACACCTGCAACACGCCCTGGTAAGTGTGCACCTTGTTACACACACCTGCAACACGCCCTGGTAAGTATGCACCTTGTGACACACCTGCAACACGCCCTGGTAAGTGTGCACCTTGTGACACACACCTGCAACACGCCCTGGTAAGTGTACACCTGATGATACACACCTGCAACATCTGTACCTCACTCATCACGTTGTTTAGTGTCAAGTCATTTGGAAGCTTTACACGAAGATTGGACACCTTGATGAGGATGATGGTTGAAATAAGTAGGTACGTTTTAAACAGGAACTGCCACATGTGAACCTAATGGCTTCAGCAGCCTTATTTATTTTCCCCGCCTTTACATGTAAGAGCAAAGTGAAGATAGTCATCAGGTTAATCCCATTTTGCAGAAGTGATGCACGAAATTGTTGGTGCCGTCTTCAGATCACCTCACACCTCGCCACTCCTCGGTGTCTTCGCCTCCCCACAACAAAATGTTCATTATGAAGCCAGATATATGTGTCCTTGTGCACTTGGTCTCCGCGCCGCATACATGTTTGGCAGCAATGAAAGCCGTGTTCCGTGTGAATAGTTTCGTCAGCTTCATATAGACATGTGGTGGCGAAACTAACCTTGCTGCGTACAGAAAGAGTCAATAAAAAATCTGATCATGGTGACAGATAAATTGCCATGGCCGAGTGGGAGAGGTTAGATTTGAAGCTTTGCAAATATAGCAGCGACATCATGCATGGTGGTGGCGTCGTGTGAAGACCCCCAAGTCAGTACAGGGAATATTCAGAGAAGAAAACATTCAGGAGATAAATATTCTACACTGTTATTCGTTACACATATGAAGCGGAAATACACGTTGCTCCTCCTCAGCCAAGTCTGACCTCAATACACGTGTACCAACCACAAACCACCCCAGCCAGTCACAAGACGCCTTTCACACTGCTACACGCTATCATTGGTTACTGATCCTTGCACACCTGTTAATGACTCACTCTATCACATCTGTAGATTTCCCTGCCAAGAGTCCCTCGTACGTACACACAAGTTAATGCCGTAATGACACAGGGGGTAATGGGCTACTAACACACACACACACACACACACACACACACACACACACACACACACACACACACACACACACACACACACACACACACACACACACACACACACACACACACACACACATTCTATGACTATTAAAAAAGATAAAGAGAGAAAGAAATAGAATTGTAAAAGGAAATTGAAAGAAAAAGGACAGAAGGTGAGCTGAGGAAAGAAAAAGAGGAGAGAGAGAGAGAGAGAGAGAGAGAGAGAGAGAGAGAGAGAGAGAGAGAGAGAGAGAGAGAAGAGGGAAGATTGCCAAGGATCAGAGTTAATGCATCACGAAGCTCAAGGGGGGACTTAGCTTGTCTAATAGAGTCAGCGAGGAGGAAGGACGAGGCTAGAGGACGACTGCAGAGAAGATTACAACCCACGCCGAGGAGGTTCAGATGCTAAGATGTATAAGCATGGGATTGAAACCTTGATTTAAATTGTTCCCTCAGGATTTTAGGTTTCTCATTCATACTTCCGGTTTTTAATACAGGATTTTGTTTTCTTATTGATATTCACTTGTTTCATTTTTTTCCTTCTGAACTCCATTTGTGGTGTTTTAATATTTCTGTTTCGGGAGTTTTTTTTCTGATTTAATAATGTGTATATTTTTTATTGCAGTGATAATTTTAGCTTTTGTATTGTGTTGGTTTGTGTGTTTTTTCTCTGTATTTTACGTTTGATTGTATTATGTAAGTGTTTTTTGTTTCTCGTATAGACTCATTTTCATTTTTTTTCTGATGTCGACCATGTTCAGGAAGTCCATCTGGCGGCGTCACCACCCGGCGCCATCCATACACTTCCTCCTAACGCGCCAACTTTTCTTTACGACGCTCCCTCTTCACTTACCATTAAACTCTTTCCTACTAATTCATTTCCCGCCACACGCACACACGTCATCTGCCTCACACGCGTGCATTCACTGACCAGATCAGATCAGGCCAGAGCACTGATGACGCACAACCCTTCATGTAAAAACCTATTTGAAAGTCCTCTCCTAATTTTCCTTCTCTTTTAGTTGATTATACGAGATTTCCATTCCATATGTGTGTCACGTAACACTAACTTCAACAGCTTTAGTGCCACTCTATGTTGCCATCTCCCTTTAAGCAATTCTGCCATCTGGTGACACCGTTATGGCAACACTGTCGCTGAGTGATGTTCACACTCGCTGATTGCTCTCCCCATCGCCCACTCCCTTCTTTTTTTAATGTATCAGGGAGATCCACCAATGGCACATAGACGAATAAAAAGCTCCTTCAAATACTTCCAAAAAAAAGGGAAAACATGAGTAAGAGAGGCTTAACAGAGGGATAGGCTGGCTTGGGCTGGCTTGGCGTCATTTATGGTTCTCTCCTTAGATGGAGGCATGTTGACACGTAATTTGATGGCAAGAGTGTGTGGATGCTTGTTGCGTGTACAGTGTAGTGTTGACAGCAAGGGAGGTTGTCTTCAGAGCTCAGGTTGCAGCAGCACTGTTAAATGGAAACAGACAAGAACACTGGAGGATCCGCAGCAGATTTGCAGCATATTCTCACCTGCCAAGCGTGTAACTCCCTTGGAATGACTCACCCATAGCGCCACGTGTCTGCTGCCTCTTCAGAGCTCAGATGGAGGAATAGCGTTATGTTGCCGCACGTTTAACCATTCAATATTGAGACACATTTCAACCGTGATTTTTTGGGTATAATTAGACGATATTTTTGCATTTAGGAAGGGTCTGTTGAGGTCAAAAGATTAATCGCCAGAGTCTTTAATATTATAATCCCCACATGAGCTTCTGAAGCTGTATAAAATCGCGAAATAGTGACCAGGATGAATATCAAAACGCGACATGGTACTGAAGAAAAAAAAAAAAACTCAAAAACATGGATTAGTCAGCGAGAGGAAACAAGAGCAGTGTCAGCTATACTAGTGACAGAGTTGGTGACAGAGTAACCAGTCGTTTCCTTGGTGCTTCAAACCCGCACTCCTCCATTCAGTGTGTTCAGATCTTCAATTCTTTCCAGGGCGGACTCCTCGCCAACGGACTCTGGAGGACACGAGGAGGAAAACTTTGGACTGAACGACTTCGGGGCGGTGAGTGTTTTGTCCGTCTCTCTCTCTCTCTCTCTCTCTCTCTCTCTCTCTCTCTCTCTCTCTCTCTCTCTCTCTCTCTCTCTCTCTCTCTCTCTCTCTCTCTCTCCGTTTCCCTTCTCTTACTTCCGGTTTATTCTCACTCCTTCCTCTTTACGCTATCTTATATTCGTACCTCTCTTCTCCTTCTCCTCCCCTTTCCCCTCCTCCTCCTCCTCCTCCTCCTCCTCCTCCTCCTCCTCCTCCTCTTCCTCCTTCTTATTACTCCCTCAGTCCACGTCTTATCTCCTGTTCTTCTCCCTTTGGCTCTCCATCACCCTTCATCCGGCGCCTCTACCCTCCCTGCTCTACCTCACTCTCCCCTCTCCTTCCCTCCCACAGAAGGTGGTGTTGGAGATGAACCGGCTGGGCATGATGGTGGACCTGTCCCACGTGTCCCAGCAGACGATGCGCGACGCCCTGGCCGTGTCCCGCGCGCCCGTCATCTTCTCCCACTCCTCCGCCCATGCCCTCTGCCGCCACCCGCGTAACGTGCCCGACGACATCCTCCGACAAGTGGTGAGTGCCTGGCGGGGGCGGAGGTGGGGGAAGGATGGGGAGTGGATGGCAGGACTCTCACTCCTACGCCGCCGCATCCTTGCCCGCCTCCGCCGCCATCTCCTTCCTCCTTGACCAGTCGCTTCCTTCCGCTCATCCCGCCACGGTTTCCTCCACCTCTCATCCAGTTACCTCCCATCTTTCCTCTCATTGAGTTACCTCCTTCCTTCTCTCCTTCTTCCTCCTCCTTCCCTCTCATTCCCTTCACTCAGTCACCTCCTTTCATCCTTCCATCCTTCCCCTTCATCCTCATCTCTCAAAGCCTCATCCTTCACCCTTCATCATCCTTCACTCTTCCTCATCCCTTCATCCTTCTTTCTCACATCCTTCATCGCTCATCCTGCCACTCCTAACCCCTTCATTCTCCCATCGCACATCCTTCCATCCTCCACTGCCTCGTTCCTGCCTCCCTCCTCCCCCTATCACACCCTCCCTCTTTCTCTCTCTCTCTCTCTCTCTCTCTCTCTCTCTCTCTCTCTCTCTCTCTCTCTCTCTCTCTCTCTCTCTCTCTCTCTCTCTCTCTCTCTCTCTCTCTCTCTCTCTCTCTCTCTCTCTCTCTCTCTCTCTCTCTCTCTCTCTCTCTCTCTCTCTCTCTCTCTCTCTCTCTCTCTCTCTCTCTCTCTCTCTCTCTCTAAGCTGGTGCTTCCCAATCATCATGCCAGCAGCCGAAAAACACGTGCTACCGCCTTCACTTCCCGAAGGGCGTCTCCCCGACGGACAGGATGATATGGCTAGCGGAGATCGCGGACAAGCATTGCAACTTGTCTGTGACGCCGCGCCTGACCGCCAAAACAGTCATAGCAGTCACGAAGGACAAGGACACAGTAAAATTCCTCACGGAAATAGGACATCCATACGATGGTGGCATCATGAAGTTGACGGAAATAACATCAGAAAAACAAAGAACCAAACTCATGATTCGCAACTACCCGTCCTTCCTGCCGCTGACCTTTATAGAGAATCTTCCTTCAGTGCTAAAGGCGGAGAGGAACTATCATCGAGACATGAAGACGCCCAGGAATCAAGTGACGGTGCTGTGGGAGGGCGAGCCCCCCACACAACTGCATCTGCCAGGTATTCGGCCTCTGAGGGTGGAGAGGTATATAGGCAAGCCAACCTTCTGTGGGAAGTGCCAGGAGTGGGGACACAGGGCGTGGGAGTGCGACAAGAAGGTGAGGTGCGGTTTCTGTTCAGAAGGTCACGACACGAAAGTTTGCAAAGAGAAACTCACAAAAGGAGAAGCAATTGTGTCCAAATGTCCAAACTGCTCCCAGGAGCATCACGCATGGAGCCCGAAGTGTCCCAGGAGACCTGTCACCACCTTTCCGCGAGACACGCCAACGACCGCAGCTGCCCTACCTTCACCGCCCCCTCTCACATCCGAGGCCTACCCACCCCTACCCCCGGCCGAACACCTGCAGTCAGGTCACCAGCATCCCTCCTCAGCGACCCACCCTCGCCTCTCCCACCTGACACCGTCGCCACCACCACCATCACCTCACACCCCGTTCCTCCGCCCTACCCACCCTCCAGCTCACCAGCCGTCGGGTCAACCCCACCATCCACAGCCACCCCATCCTACCAAGCCTCCCGCATCCCAAGCACAGGACCGCCCCCCACACCCACCTGCCTCTCAAGCCTTACAAGAGGAGCTGCCTCACCCCCGCGACTACAAATGCCAGGCCAACCTCCCCCACCCTGCCCCCCTGCCCCCACAGATGAAGCCACCCCATACCCCACAATCACAAAACAGCACACACGTCTCTCACATCACGAGCAAGTTGGAGGAGGAAGTGAAGATCCTTCGCCAAGAGGTAAAACAACTCTGGGATTCACAAGCAGCTCTTCAAAAAGAAAATCGAGAACTCCGCCAACAAATGGCAACGTCCATGAAAAATATGGAATCGGAAATATCAAGCATGAGAGCCATGATGGCTCAGCTCCTTCAAAATGTCACGGGGACAAAACCGAAACAACATCGAGACGAGCCGCGCGATGTGACGGAGGCCACTGTAGCCGCCACATCCAAAACTGCAACAGTGACCCCCACGCCGAAGCAGACAGCCGTGAAGGAGCACCAACAGCCCGCGAGACAGGAAGTGGAGGCGATGGACACCTGCGAAGACCAGACGAAACAACTGACAACCGAGCCGACCCCGCCCAGCCAGCCGCCCAAGCCCCGCCAGACAACACCGATCACAGGAGCGAGAAAACAGAACACCATCACCCAGTTAACCGTCCTACAGTGGAATATCTATGGCTTAGTGAGCAAAGCCAGTAATCTCTCGCAATATATAAACGCTCACAACACGGCCGTTGTCCTTCTGCAGGAAAGTTTAGTGACCGACGCAACCACCGTAAGACTTGGCAGACGCTACCAAGTCTTCTATCAACCGTACCGACAAGGAGGATCACGAGGCCTCGTAACCCTAGTGAGAAAAGACATCCCAGCCGCCCTGACAGAGAACCCTCACGACCTAGGTGAGCAGGTGGACACTCTGTGCGTCACGCTGCACCTCGGCCGCACATACAAGCTCAATATCTACAATGTGTACTGCCGACAGAGATCAACTCTAGACCTGCTGCCCCTACTAGAAGACCCGAACACGACACCAACACTCCTGAGTGGTGACTTTAATGCCCACCACCCTCCTTGAGCCGTGGGGGGACGGTAACGTGAACCAGCGAGGACGACACATCACGCAGGTACTGGAGGACTTTGCCGCGGCAGCCGTGCTTCACGGTGAGCCGCGACCTACACACATAGCAGGAGGCAGGCTGGACCTCACTATAATGGTGAACGGGGACGGCCAGAATATGGATGTGGAAGGAGTCCCGGAGCTTCTGAGTGACCATTGGGCTCAAGAAATGTCACTCCTGTTAATCTACAACCTGACTGCATTATTAACAGGAAAAAATGGTTGACTCACAAGGCGGACTGGGGGAAATTCACGCATACACTCAACACCTGGTATGCAGATTACAAAGTCCCTGAGTCGACACAACAGTTTGCAAGTGACCTCACAAGAGCCATTCAAGACGCAGCTGATGCCTCCATGCCAACCAGAGGAATGAAAAAGTACAACCCTAACAAGAAATACTGCTGGTATTACGATGACAGAGTTAAGCTGCTCACTAGAATGACTCGCCAGCTAACCAAGGTGTACCAGTCTACGAAGAATGAGGATGATAAAGCAAACTTACAGGAGTGGAACATATATGCAAGAGAACAATTAAATAAAATACGCGAGGAAAAATGGCTTACGTCTATGGCAACCCTCAGCCGCTCCACCGGCATGACCGCAGCCTGGAAGAAAATTAACAATGTCAGGGGTAAACACGCACGCCCACCAGCACACCCTGACCCAGCCGGGAAAGCAGAGGACTTAATCATGGAGTACCGTGACAGGTCTGCTACTACCAACCTCCCACAACATCTGCGAGACAACAAGGCCACACTCGACCCCGCGCGACTCGTCAGTGTCACAGCCGCGACACACCTCCCCGATGATACTGACCACCAGGTAACGCGGGAGGAGCTTCTGCGAGCACGCAAATCCAGCAAGGACACGGCCCCAGGAGAGGATGGCATCACATACTCCATGCTGAATCATGTGTGTGACGTGGCGGGTGATCCCCTGCTCCGACTGTTCAACATGTCGCTGACGCATGGAGAGGTGCCTGAAGAATGGACAACGGCCAACATCATTCCCATACCGAAGCACAACGACCAGTGTAAATTTAGACCTATCAGCCTCACCTCCACCATCTGCAAAATGATGGAAAGAATTCTCCTACGTCGACTTCAGTACAAAATAGGAAAATTTGACGCAGGAATAAATGGCTTCGTTCAAAACAGAAGTACTGCAAACTGCCTGGTCAACTACACATCAAATGCAAAGGCGAAAACCGAAGTGTTCATTGACATCGAGAAAGCCTTTGATAGGGCGCAGCCGACGGTCATCCTCCACGAACTCACCAAGCTGGGCGTCAAAGGAAAGCTGCTCACGTGGATAAAACAGTACCTGACGAACAGACGAGCCCGCGTCATATTTCAAGGTCATGCCTCACACTACCACACTTTAGAAAATGGCACGCCACAGGGAAGCGTCATGAGCCCCACCCTCTTCAATGTGTTGATGAACGTGTTGGCAACACTCCCATACCCCGCGGGCACACAACACATCAGCTACGCAGACAACATTGTTCTGCAGACCACCGAGAAAGACTCTGTCACCAAGATGCAAGCCTCACTCGACATCCTGGCGAACAAATGCGATACAATTGGCTTCACTATATCGCACAGCAAGACCAAAGCCATGGCAAAGACCCGCCGCATGCCCCAGACCAAACTCCGCCTCCAGGGTCAAGAAATTGACTGGGGGCTACTCACAGGTACCTCGGCGTTGTCGTATCTCGGAATGGCACCAGCAAGGCCGAGGTGCAACATCTTAAGGAGAAATGCCGTCCCAGGATCAAACTACTAAGAGCCCTGTCATGGAGAGGCATGGGAGTCTCAGGCGCCGTCATCCTCGCCGCATACAAAGCCTTGGTGCGCTCGCTGATAGATTATGCAAGTCCTGTCCTTCTCACCATCGCCGCCGGAGACGCTACCGCTCTAGAAGCAACACAAAATGAAGCCTTGAGAGTTGCTCTCGGCGCACCGAAGTGGACGAAGACAGACAACCTGCGAGCAGAGACACAAATGCCAACAGTGACAGACAGAATAAAACACATGAATGCGTCTTTCACAGTCAAGACATGCACAAGGGACCATCCTGACCACGCGCTCACAAGCCTCCATCAACACCTTCAAGGCAGCCGTGGCCAGGCCAAATGGGTTGTCCAGGCAGCTAATAACCTCAGAGATTTCAACATAACATGGGAGGATGTGCAAGCAGCCACCATCCACCATGGCGCACATGCACTCCCCCCATGGACACCGGCACCTCTGCAAATCACCATCAACCCCCCACGATGCAGGAAGCAGGACACTATGACGGCCGAGCTGCGACAACACGGCCTGCACACCATCAACACGGCCCGCCTCCCTGACGCGGCTGAATACTACACAGACGGCTCCGCTGATCCAAGGACTGGTAGGGCTGGCGCCGCGTTCGTCTGTGTTATGAGGAACGCCGGCGAGACGCCCACACCTACCACCACCACCACCACCACATCAGCCGTCAGAACCACGGACTTCTCCTCGTCCACACAGACCGAGTTGGCAGCCATACACATCGCCTTACACCACGCAAACACCTCACACAACTACAATGTGATCATACACACAGACTCCATGACTGCCATCCACTGCTTGAAAGCCGAAAACAATGAAAACACAAACCAAACACACAACATACACACCACAGCCCAAGAAATTCAAGCCAGAGGACGGAGTGTCGTAGTTAACTGGATTCCTCTCATGTTGGCATCCGGGGGAATGAAGTGGCCGACACACTGGCGAGACAAGGTGCTCAGGAGCCAGAGGTGAGCCATCATATCCCTACAGAGGTGCGACAGCTGCTGACACGCATCAGAAAACATGCGGAGACCAGGAGACTGCAACAAGCAAGAGAAGCCCGACTTGGAAACAGTGCGAGCGGCCGCTGGCAAGGAGCTGTGTGTGAGGCGGAGGGCGACGCGCGCCAACAGACCCTCCGGGAGTGACCAGGCTGTGCGAAGTGGTACGAGCAAGAATACGCTTAGGGTACCCTACAAGTGGCAAATTGGAATTGCCACACCAGACAGTGAAAACAATGCAGACTGTGTGGACAACATGAAGGACACACACTTGAACACTACTTGCGTGACTGTGCAATAGTAAACCCCTTAAGGGAAAAATATCCAGTGCCTTTACCTACACTTGCTGAGCTGGCAGCTCATTTTGTAAATATTCTTCCACGAACACTTAGCTCCCACCCTGACTTCTGTGCAATTGATAGATAAAGTAATCTCATCCATATATTTTCTTACTGCATTGATAATCATCTCTAATATTGTATAATATTGTTTAACTTATCTCAGCAACCATTGTGTAACACGAATGTAACTGATATTTGCCAAGACAAGCTAAGTCTTTGTCTTTTTTCACATGTTCTACTTGTGAATAAAAGTACTGAATCTGAATCTGAATCTCTCTCTCTCTCTCTCTCTCTCTCTCTCTCTCTCTCTCTCTCTCTCTCTCTCTCTCTCTCTCTCTCTCTCTCTCTCCCTTCCTCGCCGCTGGTCTCATTTGGTCTCCCTCGTTCCAGCACTTAAATGGCGGGATCGTGATGGTCAGTTTCTACAGTTACTTCCTCACCTGCAACGACACTGCCACCATCCAAGATGTTGTCCGTAAGTACTGACAGTAGCAGAGAGAGAGAGAGAGAGTGTGTGTGCGTGTGTGTTTGTGTGTGTGGTGGCGGGAAATGTGTGCTACTGTTTAGTATTCTTACGACAATAAAACCCATTGTTATCTTGCATTGTAATTAAAATTCCTTATGCCTCTGTGTGTGTGTGTGTGTGTGTGTGTGTGTGTGTGTGTGTGTGTGTGTGTGTGTGGTAGCAGATCAAGCACAGTCCGCCGCGCCTCACACTCCTTCATTATGGACAGCCTGTTGATTTACTCAGCGCCCCGTGACAATCGCAACCTTTTCCATCACAGGGGATGTAGTGCAGGTTTTCTTCTTTATCGTATTGAAGATGTCCTGGTTCGATCAATGCTAGCTGTCATGTATCCTCTTGTTTTTCTTTTTATTTCGTGGTCATGCTCTTTTCTTTTAAGCGAAAGGAATTGTTTTATCTACTTTTTATTTCTTCAGTGACACTTTAAGCTCTATATTGTGTGTTTAGTGGCTCAGCATTTCAGTTTCTTTTCTTTTCTGTCTTCGTTCATGTTTCGGTAGAGATAAAAAAAGAAATAGGTGGATAGATCAAGAATGTGTTATGTATATCTTATGTTTTTGTTCATTTTTTTTTTCGCAATAAATATGCTATGTACAACCTCTCTCTCTCTCTCTCTCTCTCTCTCTCTCTCTCTCTCTCTCTCTCTCTCTCTCTCTCTCTCTCTCTCTCTCTCTCTCTCTCTCTCTCTCTCTCTCTCTCTCTCTCTCTCTCTCTCTCTCTCTTCCGTATTTTTTCCTCCTTGGCCAAGTGTTTCTTCCCGCCACTACACACACACGGTCCTCGCCTGTGTTCTGTTGAGGGGCGCAAGAAAGCACGGGAAGTTTTGTAGTGGTTGAGTGAGAAGGTAATTAGACACTAGAGGGTCGAAGCTTCACTCGTGATTTTCCGAACCTAAAAGTGAAGAGCCTGAAGCAACTTGGGGAGGGAAGGGGAAGAGAGGGAGGGAGGGGGAGTTTGGTGCTAATCATGAAAGTATTACCTGTGCCCTTTATCGTCTCTCCTCCTGCAGGCACTGACGTTGTAATTAAAACACGTTATTTTTTTCGTTGTTTTTTATTATTGGTTTTATTTATTTATCTTATCTTATTTTTCTATTTAGTTTTCATGAGGTACCGTATATTTGTAGCGTGTTGTTCAGGTAGCCTTTTAGTACTGGGATGCATTTTTACCTTGAGTTTTGGGTGTGATTAGACGATTTTATTGACATTAGCAAGGGTCTATGGAGCTCAGAAGATTAATGGCCAGAGTTTTCACTATTTTAATCTTTACATAAGTTTCTGAAGCTGTATAAAATCACCAAATAGTAAGTAGAATGAATATGAAAACGTCATGGTGTTGAAAGGGTTAAGGCGAAGGGGTGCTGTGTTGTGTAAATATTGTTCATCTATTTATCTATTTATTTTATCATAGCTGCAGGGACAGGCACAATAATGATGCTGTCATGACCACTCTTTCGCTTACAGTATATTGATGCCACTACAACAGCTTAGAATATTACAACTACGAATATCTAACTACTACTACTACTACTACTACTACTACTACTACTACTACTACTACTACTACTACCACTACTTCAAATAATGATCATGACAATAATAGCATCAATAACAAGACAATGACCTGCTTACATCTTCCTCCCGACCTGTACATTATAACACGCTCCCTTTACTATACATACAAAACTTTCCTCTACCCTCGCGGATCATTACAATTAACATTCACTCATCGCTGACACCTTTTATGAACTCACACGTATGTAAAACCCTCCAATTACAGTGTTTCGTGCGCCATCTTTCTTATGATGGCTGTCTCCTTCCACAGGACACATCACACACATCCGGGAGGTGGCAGGGCCTGATCACGTGGGCGTCGGCGCAGACTTTGACGGCATAAACAAGTGAGTTGGTCATTAGGCGCCATTAGATCAAAGGTGAACGTTTCTTGGTTACAAATGAAAAGGAAGGAAGTGAACACTGCCAAGACACATGCTTTTAGGACCTATAATACTGGGACACATTTTTACCTTGAGATTTGTGTACGATTAGACCATTTTAGGAAGGTTCTATGGAGGTCAAAAGATTAATTTCCACAGCCTTCACTATTTTCATCCCAGACATGAGTTTCTGAAGCTGGGTAAAATCACCAAATAGTAACCACAATGAATATAGAAACGTCTCATGGTGCTGAAAAGGTTAATAGTCAACAGCTGGGGCGGATAGAGTGGAGGGATGGTAATCTAGGAATGGTACAGTGAAGGCATTGAAGATGGAAGAGTAGATGGAGAGATGGGAAAAGTCACGCTTGGGTGACCAGAAATAGGTGAACAGCGGACTGAGGTGAGTGGGAAAGCTGGGAGAGACTTTTTCCCATTAGTGGAAGCCTTGAACTATATAATGAGTTGCAAGCAAGGCCTCATTTGCCGAAATAGAGAAATACGCCACATTCCTTTTCACTCTGGCTTGGCATTTATTTTCCTTCATTCTTAAATCCACCATCTGCTGACGGTTTCCTTACTAAGCTTGGCGACTCAGATTCTAAGCTCATCGGAAAAAAGTTGAGGCAAAACAAAACAGGAGGAAAAGTGAAGCAACCTACCAAACCTTAATCCACGGCTGCTTGGCGTCGGGAAGTTCCTCATTCTAACATTTGAGGTGCTTGTGTAGAATGTGTGAGTGTGGTGGTGTGTTAGTGTATGTCTAGCATTGTAATCAAGTTAGTTATGGTTGATCATCTTTCATTTAATTGAATCTCTGTGTACTTTTTTTTTTCATATCTTTTTGTCCTTTTGATGAAACAGATATTCCTTGTGCAATATGTCTTACCTTCTGTTGGCTTCCTCATTCACTCCTATACTTTTACTTATCTACTCCACCTCACTCTCATCCTTCCCCTATTCTCTTTTCCACGCCTTCCATCTTTCCTCTTTCCCTAGTTTCCTTAAGAAGACACACAGACATTTTTGCAGTTCAAACCTCGTCTTCTCCTTTTACCACCACCATCACTATTTTCCATTCCATCCCACACTCTTCCCTACTCTACTCTCTAACCCGCCCCCGGTGCTGCCTCTCCCCCAGGACGCCCGTGGGCCTGGAGGATGTCAGTAAGTACCCGGTGCTGCTGGCGGCGGTGCTGCAGGAGCCAGGCTGGACGGATGAAGACGTGGCCAAACTCGCGGGGGGAAACTTCTTGAGAGTAATGCGAAAAGCGGAGGAGGTACGTAGCGTGTGTGCGTGAGTAATGAGGTAAGGCGGGACCCGGTTGATAGTTTGTGGTGCGTGTTGTAGATTGGATGCGTCTGTTTAGTTGGACATCTTTCAAGGATTGCATGAAGGTAGTTGTGTCTTGACCGCTGGTGGTGGGTTATATGATTTCTAGTTTATGTTGTGTGTGTGTGTATTTCACTGTTTGATCTGCTGCAGTCTCTGACGAGACAGCCAGACGTTACCCTACGGAACGAGCTCAGAGCTCATTATTTCCGATCTTGGGATAGGTATGAGACCAGGCACACACCACACACCGGGACAACAAGGTCACAACTCCTCGATTTACATCCCGTACCTACTCACTGCTAGGTGAACAGGGGCTACACGTGAAAAGAGACACACCCAAATATCTCCACCCGGCCGGTGAATCGAACCCCGGTCCTCTGGCTTGTGAAGCCAGCGCTTTAACCACTGAGCTACCGGGCCGTGTGTGTGTGTGTGTGTGTGTGTGTGTGTGTGTTTCACTGTTTGATCTGCTGCAGTCTCTGACGAGACAGCCAGACGTTACCCTACGGAACGAGCTCAGAGCTCATTATTTCCGATCTTCGGATAGGCCTGAGACCAGGCACACACCACACACCGGAACAACAAGGTCACAACTCCTTGATTTACATCCCGTACCTACTCACTGCTAGGTGAACAGGGGCTACACGTGAAAGGAGACACCCAAATATCTCCACCCGGCCAGGGAATCGAACCCCGGTCCTCTGGCTTGTGAAGCCAGCGCTCTAACCACTGAGCTACCGGGCCGTGTGTGTGTGTGTGTGTGTGTGTGTGTGTAGGTGTAGGTGTAGGTGGTTACTGCAGAAATAATGAGGTGAGTATTGGCATAGCGTAATAAGAGGTAATGAGGTAGCCGTGTCGTCACCTCGCTATGCTGCACCTGCCGCGCTGCCCCTCTTGCTTCACCTCCACCTGCTCCTCCGGGAACACGCATTGCCTTTGAGATCGATGCAAAGTGAACTCATCGGCGATGTTCCCCAATGGCGGTCCCTTCAAGAGACTAAATAGTGTCAGCTCATCTAAATGCAAATTGGCGTATAGTGTTTTGCCAAAGGAAGTGTCTGTCATCAACAGGCTGAACATAAAAAACGAGAAGAAAGCGGTAAACCCCCAACCTTACGTGCATTCCACTAGCATCTCTTGAACTCCCACGCACGATCTACCACACGTTCCCTCTGCACCACCCACTGCCTCCACCTTTCAAATGACGACCTCTTAGATTGAAGAGGTGCTTTGAAACCACTTCACCTCCGCCCTTCTGCACGACCCTTTACTCCCCTTCTGACGATCAGCCTGTAGATGTAGCGTCGCTTCTAACACAACCTCATCTCCCCGCTCTGCACGGCCCATGATCACCCTCAGAATGATGATCAGTTAGACTTAATGTTAATAAAACACGACCTCACTGTGCCCTTAAGCACCACCCGCTACTGCCTCTCTCCTGACGACCAGCTTATAGATTTAGCGATGCTTTCAAACTCCCTTCCACCTTCAGCGCCACCCACTTGCTACCACTAACCGCATAACGATCTCTTTTATGTTTAGCGATACTGTAAGACACCCCGAGAGCGCTTCTCCTCCAGCAGTGCCTCCCACAGGTACGAGACGAAATGAGATCAACCCTGCCTTACGAGGACCACATCCACCCTGACCACCTGGAGGGGCGTCGCACCTGCTGGTTCACGTGACGCCGCCCCCGCCCTAGGTCATCACCCGCCCTCCTGCTGCCGCTCCTCCTCCTCCTCCTCGCCCTCTGCTGCATTTGCCTTTATTACATTCACTTTTACGTGCCCGGACGGAGCAAAGACAAGAAGAAGTGAGTCAAACAGCCTTCTACAGCGCCTACGTCAGGAAAGATCTACCCTACCTGCGTACAAATTTCTATAGGGTCCAAACATCCGTCTTCGTTAACGGAAGCAGACAGCGATTTGAAGTGCTGCGGGCGGGTGCGACGAGAGATTGTAAACGTGAAGGTGATGGAAGACTAGAATAATTAACACTGACAAAAAAAAAAAAAAAAAAGGTAATAGCGATTGAGACGGAACACACTATAATAACAAAAGTGATAGTGATAGATGAATAAAAGTATGAAAGTAATAGTGATGGATGGTGATGGAAAGAAAAAAAAATAAGTTGATCATGGGTGAGAGAAAGAGAGAATAACAGTATACCGAAAGCAATGGTGATGATAGAGAAAAAAAAAACTCAGTGTGTGAAGGAGAGACAAAAATTAAAGTAACGGAAGATTAATAACGAGTGAGGCTAAGAGGACAACTACAAAACTGAGAGAGAGAGAGAGAGAGAGAGAGAGAGAGAGAGAGAGAGAGAGAGAGAGAGAGAGAGAGAGAGACAGACAGACAGAGAGAGAGAACAGTGACGAAAGTGATGGATGGTAAATGAAGAGATGAGCATGAGTGAGGAAGAGAGAATGATAGCGACAAGAAAGAGAACCGTTTGTTAATCTAACGACCGACAAACTGCAGGAGTGTAATGAGACCAACGAAAACTAATGAAAATGACGATACTCAGTGACATCTGGCGGAAAGCGAGTGAGATCTGTGTGAGTCATTAGCGAGAAAACCCAGCCGGAATATGAACAGTTGAGAGAGAGAGAGAGAGAGAGAGAGAGAGAGAGAGAGAATTTAAGGCTCAGGGTTCGATTCCCAGCCTTTGTGACATTCCAACGTACCGAGAACAAAGTGGGAATGAACCTTGAAAAGTGGAAACAGGTGTATCGTCGTGTGTGTGTGTCTGTGTGTGTCGTGTCATCATTTCGTTCGCCCGCTCGCTCCCTAACAATCCTCGTGTCAGTGGAATGTATCAGTGTTTGCGAATCACATACCGTATTCTGACAGCGGCGGTGCGGGCTTGCAAAAACAATACTTTAAAAATACTACTGCAAATGTCCCGCCTCGCTCAACACAAGCTGCAGGGACTCGCGCGGAGCAGTGATATTATTGCCACACTCTTTACTCCTCTTGCCTCTCGCTGATGCAGTCCAGAGAAAGAGGTAAAGGGAGAGAGAATAGGAGGAAAGATGAATGACGGTGAATGGAAAGAGAAATGGAAGATGAAGACAGAAGTGAAAGTAAGGAAATATAAGGAAAAGTGAAGGGCGGGGTACAGGAAGACAATGGAAAAATGAAGAAAGGGAAAGTAGGGAAATATATGGAAAGAGAGAGAGAGAGAGAGAGAGAGAGCACGATGTTATACAGTAAGAGCGAAATGGTTAGGTTTTCATCACCGGCGGCACTATACACCAAAGGACGTGGCCGCTAAAGGTGACGGAAGGATGCATGCAGGTGGTGATGGGACGCACCGCTCCGCCGCTACAGTGCCTTCCAGTGACCAACGCTCGTGTGGAAGTGTATGTGGAGAATAAGCATGAGGTGTTGTCTTTGGTAGCAGTTTGAGAACTAATTTCTATCCACAATTTGGCACACCCACTGCTCCGGAAAATTACGTGGCAAAAGAACGGTGGAGCTTCGGAAAAAATGCAATCAAACTTCTTGTTAACCTTTTCAGTACTTACTAAGTCGCATTTTTACCATGAGTTTGGGTACGATTCGATGATTTTATTTGCATTAGGAAGAGCCTATGGAGGTCAGAAGATTAATGGCCGGAGTCTTTGCTATTTTAATCCCCACACAAGTTTCTGAAGGTATATGCAATCACCAAATAGTAAGCAGAATAAATATGAAATCGCGGCATGGTACTGAAGAGGTTAAGCTGAAGTTGCAAGCTCCATCCTCGCCCACGTGAGGAGCTTTAACTCTGCTATTCTTCCCGCAGTAGTTGTCTGGGCGAGGAATTAGGTGGAGCTTAATCTCTTCAATACTTGAGACGCATTTTTACCTTGATTTTTTAGATATTATTAAACGATTTTTTGCATCAGAAACTGTCTATGAAGCTCAAAAGACTAATGGCCAGAGTATTTACTATTCTAATCCTAGCATTTGTTTCTGAAGCTGTATGAAATCGCTAAAACAGTAACCAGAATGAATATGAAAACGCGTCATGGTACTGAAGTAGTTAAGACGGTAAAATCATATACAAGGTTCTCATTCCGCTACGAAGGACGCCCCGTGGTGCAGAGTGACGCAGTGTGGCTGTCTGTTATCTAGCTACTGTAGGCTTCCTTGTTAAGCTCACACATGTTGTTTTTACCTTTAAGTCTGGAGGGAAATAAAGTGAGTTACAATAATGTGAGGACTTGAAGCACATTTATTAACCTCCTCCTCTACGTCCTCACTTTCCCTCCACCTTCAGCGTTTCCCCGTCCAGTAATGGTGGTGGTATGTGTCTCTATATTTGCCCTATCTGATCCTTACCCTATTTTTCTCTCTTTTCCTTTCTTTTCAGCATATTTCTCTTCTACATGAATTTTATTTATTGTGCAAGTTTCCTACAATACATCTCTTTTTTTCACAGTTGTGCCTAAAGTCGGTTTTTAATTTGTATTTGTGTTTGTCTTAGGTTCCTATTCTAAAACACTTCCACGACGCACTTCCACTATTTAAAAAAAAAAAATCTACTTAAAAGATACACTGTTTTTTCAGGGTGTTTTAATAGTTGTAGTGACGAATTAACGTGATTTCTGCATTATTAAAAGGAAATGCTGTCTTCAGAACCCGACCAGTCATCTCTGTGGCCTCAGAAAATAGTCGTGGTGAGAGAGTAAAGTGTTTCTGAATACGATCCTTGTTTAGGAATTACATGTGCTTGCTGCTCTCCTCCCTATGCTCTCCACCTCACCCCCTCCCTAGTTAGGACACCCCAGCAGCGAGCACCGGCAGACTCCAGGCAGAGAAATTAGCCCCTTCAGTACTGGAACACATATTTACATTGGGATTTGTGTATGATTAGACCATTTTATTGACATTAGGAAGGATCTTTGGAGGTCAGAAGATTAATGGCCAGAGTCTTCACTAATTTAACACCCACATAAGTTTCTAAAACTGTATAAAATCACCAAATAGTAAGATGAATGAATATGAAAGCGCATCACGGCAATGAAAGGGGTTAACAGGTAAGAGAGAGAGAGAGAGAGAGAGAGAGAGTGTGTGTGTGTGTGTGACGGAAAAATTGGACATGAATGAGACAAATTTAGTAAAGTGGTTCAGAGACTCAAACTAAAACATGAGTACGGAACACAGCCCCACTAGATTATTTTCACCCAGCAACCTCCTCCCCCCTTCCCCCTTTCTCTCACACCTGCAGCATGGCGTGTCTCCCTCATGGCTAAAGTTGAAGCAAAATTTTACGTCTTCATGTCTCTTTTCTGCCTTACACATGATGCTACTTTTGTATTTGGTTATAATTTGGTCCTTATTTCTCTCTCTCTCTCTCTCTCTCTCTCTCTCTCTCTCTCTCTCTCTCTCTCTCTCTCTCTCTCTCTCTCTCCAGTTTTGTTTTCTGAATAAAAGTGGCAATGCAATGGCAGTAAAATACGCATCCTCAATACTGGGAAAGTTTTGACAAGGAATAGGATATCAGTGTCATAGTTCAAATATAATGGAAGATTTAAGACATTAGTACAGAACACACACACACACACACACACACACACACACACACACACACACACACACACAACGAAAAGAACATTAAGTTGCACACGACTGACATACGAAGTGTTAAGAGCCATGACGCAATATCATATAGAAGGGAGCACTAAGTCGGCAACACTAACGCCTTGTTATGTGCACGTGATGTCCCTGTAGATTTCTCAGCAGGTGGTAATTTCCCTCACAGAAACACAACACTGTCTCTCTCCAAAAGCATCGAATCCTCCTCGGCCACCCCACCGTCTTGCACCTGTGCCCGAGTCGTGGCTCTATCGTACAGTACGTTGAGACTAACTTCGGTCCATATTCTAAAACACTTCTATACCCGCACCTCCTCTACTTTCAAATTAAGGCTCTAGCTGCAATTCTACTGTTTCTAATCCCTTCAATGCTAAGACGCATTTTCACCATGATTTTTGTGTGCGATTATACCATATCACATATTAAGAAGGGTCTTTGGAGGTTGGGAGATTAATGGCCACAGTCTTCACTATTTTAATCCCCACATAAGTTTCTGAAGCTGTATAAAAGCACTAAATATTAAGTAGAATGAATATTAAACGCGGCATGGTACTGAAGGGGTTAAGGATGTTTTTTTTATGGTTTTAGAGACAGATTAACAAGCTTGCTACGTTATCAATAGAATAATCACATTTGTGGCCAAGGGAAACAGTCGAGGTGAGAGCAAAGTTTTCTTGAATGTGTCCGCGTTACCTTTCACGCTCTCTACTTTCCTTCTCGTTGCAGAAAGACGTTCGTTCCGTGTTTCCTGTAGCGGCTTGGATTCATGGGGCCGCGTTGGGGCAGTATGATAGTAATGCAGACCAGTGTTGAGGTTTCTGAACGAGTTACGCATTGGCTGTATATTAAAGTTTTGTTATAATGCGAAAATTTATCAAAGTGCAGATCATAGACTAGGAATGAAAACAGTATTGCTTGATGGTCGAGGATGGCATCTGGGGTCTGGGTATGGTGGGTTGATTGAAGATTTACACAACTTCCGTATGCATGGCTGTTCGAATAAAGGATATTCATTTATTCTGGGCATGTGGTGCGGGGCGGTACCACTTGCTTGAGTGAATGGTCAAAACTGACTTGCCTTGACGTGGCTTTCCAGGAGAGAAGAGGAGCGGGGAGGGAATTAATTGACGTGGCTATACCAGTTAATTAAAAGCTGGTGTGAGGTGATCGTTGCTACCTGATTAAATACATGTGGTTTCTCTCAGTCTGGGCGCCATATAGCCTTGTTGTTTAGTTGGTCAAATTACTTGATCAAACCATTCACTTGATGTTGGAAAGGTCAGATGAAGATGAAATTCCTTCTGTGAACGTATATTCTAAGGTGACGTAATGGAAGTCCCGTGACGGTGAGTGTGTAACTGGTTTTGTTCCTACTCTGTGTGTGTGTGTATGTGTGTGTGTGTGTGTTTGGTCACCAGAGCTCGCACATTCCGCTTGGTATTTGGTGTTGATTTCTTTTGATTATTATTTCCACAACACGTGATGCTTGACCCAAGTGTGATAATTTGCAGCACTTCAGTCACCTTGACAACCTTCCTGTCTCCACTTAGCACCACGCAACGACCCTACGTGTGTGTGTGTGTGTGTTCCCCATTACGGAGCAAGCTCAGAGCTCATAGACCGATCTTCCTGTAGGACCACACCACACTCCACACACCGGGAAAACGAGGCCATAACCCCTGAGTTATATCCCGTACCTACTTGCTGATAGGTGAACAGGGAGGGCCTACACATTAAGAGGCTCGCCCATTTGCCTCGCCGCACCCGGGACTTGAACCCGGTCCTTCTCGGTTGTGAGTAGAGTGTGCCAACCACTACACAGCGCAGTGTGTGTGTGTGTGTGTGTGTGTGTGTGTAGCTGAGCAGTAACTTCACAGATCTTCCTTGTGCCGTGATAGTGAGGTGTTTCAGTGTGGCGTCGCGTGGAGAGGAGCAAGCACACGTTGACTCCTGCCTGTTATACACCTCGCCACTCTCGTCACCGGTGTTGTTTTGCGAGTACCTACGGTGAGTAAGTACTGCAGGTTAAACTATTTGCCTGATTTAGTAATATGCATTGAAAACTTACAAGAGCACATACCGATCTTGAAGCAGTAATGAATAGTGAAGTAACGCGTATTGCGGTACTCATCCCCCTCAGCCTTCCTGTGTCACTGCCTCACCTTGCGTTGTAGCTACTCATCATTCTCCACGCCTCGGGCCAGATGGGCGGGAGAAAGTGGTGGGCAGAAGGGCAAGGGAGGGAAGGCTCGCTTCTCACAACTGCTAAATCTCACGTCGTTAGGATCCGACTCGCAGTCTCATTGCACTGTTAATCCCTCTCAGGGTTTGTCATTCCTAGCTGGACCGAGCATAGCGGTGGGCGATGATTCCATGACGGGCAAATGCGTGATCCTGACCATTGAGTTCAGTGACCTTGTGTGCCGGCATTATTTAGCTCAGGATTTTTTTTTTTTTTCTTTACTCTGTCGTTTATATTTTTGTATCACACCGTCATATGTATGGAGACAAGACGTTCGGAGGAGCAGAACACTGAACCCTGGCAAAAACTGGCGGCCAGCATCTGCCTCACCAAGGCCAGCTGTTTAAAGTACCGTGGAGAGGCCAGATAGTGACTGTCACTCTCGCCACAGGTGAAGATGTGCAATGGAAGTAAAGGTCACCTAAATATTCATTTTTCTTATACACTAACAGTTAAGAGAAAAATTTACTTATATCGAAAACAGATAAAAAAAAAATGAAGGCCATCTACAGTACGATAACTTCTTGAGCGGCAGCAAGGAGCAGGTCCCGCCCAATTGGGCTGTTTTTTAAAGGTAGCGAAGAAAAGCATAATCTTATGCTTACTTTTTTTCAGTAGAAGTTGTGTGTTTTGCTTTGACATTTGTGCGGTAGTGTAGAAACAGGTCTGGCCGCCATCAATCCCCCTGTTATCATCTTCACTCCATCGGTGCAATGTTAAATGTGCGATGGAGTTGGAATCTCAGACATTACTAAATCTGCCACATTCAATTATTCCATAGTCGTGGTTCGTAAGATAAAATTCCCTTGCCCTCTGTGCCTTTACCTCCCCTGACTCTGAAAACCATTTGAGTTTCATGTTTCTCATCAGCAACAGTGGACAGATTTGGGCGTTAAGAGGTGAAAGAGAACTGCAACGCAATCCACGACCTGGCAACTCTGGCGAATGTAGAGGTGCTAGACTCTGGAGGTCTTACATACGTACAGTTGATGCGGTAAAGGTGGTGGTGGTGGTGTTGGTGGTTGGTTGCTACAGCGTTCACTTGCAGAAACCAAGCTTCGCGTTTGACCTGCGTTTCCATGGCACCGTGTGACGCCCCTTGGGACCGAGGAGCAAACACCCTTCGTGAAAGTAAGTGGAATCCTTTTGGCTTTGTGCTGATGTGTTGTCAATAAGGAATCGCGTGGTTGTAGTGGCCTAGGAGTGTGTTTGTGGTTGCGCTCGTGTGGAGAATATTGAGAGTGCGCGTCACGTGGTAGTGAGTCAAAGTAGCTTCTCTGTTATGGTTCCTGTGGCATTAACCCAGTCTTCTTTGTGCTTTTGATGCCAATATGAGTGAACATATACGAAGTTGTGTGTGTGTGTGTGTGTGTGTGTGTGTGTGTGTCAGGTGCTGCCAATGAAGAACTTTAGAACCAGTTAAAAGATTCCGTAAGACATTCAGTAAAATATCGCATCACATCATTTCGTTCTCCTCCTCCTCCTCCTCCTCCTCCTGGCGCCTCTTCTCTTCCATGAAGTAAGTTGTGTCGCCATAAAAGGCCTAAACACGATATTTTTACAAGCCATCATAGTCGTTTTGCAATATTCACAGGCGGTGGAGTGTTCGCGATAAGGGTGGTGATGGTGGTGGTTGTGGTGGTGGTGGTGGTGGTGCTTTCAAGAATACGAGGAATTCGGTGGAAATTTTTTTTTTTTTTTTACTTTTTACGCTTCTATACTTAATACACACACACACACACACACACACACACACACACACACACACACACACACACTGCGTGGTGTACTGGTTAGCACACTCGGCTCACAACTGAGAGGGGGTGGGTTCGAGTCCCGGGCGCGGCAAGGCAAATGGGCAAGCCTCATAATCTGTAGCCCCTGTTCACCTAGCAGTAAATAGGTACGGGACGTAACTCGAGGGGTTGTGGTCTCGCTTTCCCGGTGTGTGGAGTATGGTGTGGTCTCAGTCCTACCCGAAGATCGGTCAGAATGAGCTCTGAGCTCTTTCCGTAAGGGAAAGACTAGCTTAGTGACCAGCAGACGACCGTGGTGAATAACACACACACACACACACACACACACACACACACACACACACACACACACACACACAGAGAGAGAGAGAGAGAGAGAGAGAGAGAGAGAGAGAGAAAGAGAGAGAGAACGAATAATGCAGAGAACATGGTCATGACTCTTAGAGGGTAAAAAAGAAAAGTGATCGAGACAACTTTGAAATGAGACGATAATTGTTGTCGGGCGTCACACGAGTAATCAATTTATTTCCGCTGTTAATTTTAGCATTATCTCTGTTTCGATCTCAAAATTAAAGCATACCATTACGTATAACTGTAGGAGAAATTGTAAGAACCACACTTGTAGCCTCGCTGTAGTCCTGAAAATCAAAACTCACGAACATAACGAAGGAAAGGAGACGATTTAGACGCGGCCAGCAATGGAACGCTGGGGATTGCTACACTAACGCCATCTGTCTCAATTGCATTACTCACCCATTCAGTTGTCCACAGCCACGTTTTTTTTTTTTTTTTTCTTTCTTTTTTCCACGTTTCAAATCAATCAACCAATTCATATCTCTTCTTCCTTTTTTTCCCGTCGGCCTGTTGAAAAAAAATAATTCCCCTTCTCCCTCCTCCTATCTATTTTTCTACTTTATTTTGCCTCCACCCCTCTCTTCTACATTTCCTGCTCACTTCAAACGAAGGTAAAAAGTTAGGAAGTCTTTTTTTTTCGGATCGTAACAAGTTTGTCAGATCATCTTGAAGTCACTCCGCGATCCAGGATGAAGGGTGATGACATTGGCAGGGCGGGAGGACGTAACTTAATCTTCCTTTACGTGCATACCCATCACTCTTCTACCAGGAACCTCAGTAGTCGTCAAGGAGTGTGTCTACGCTTCGTTTTCGCTACAAGGTATTACAAGGGGATTTCAAACAGCAACGTGTATTTTGATCCTAAGCTGCTCGATGTGAGTACATTTCGCTACACTGCACCGATTATAGCATTAGAATAAGTTGAATATGAAAAGGCGTAAAAAAAATTTAATTAAAGCGTTTTTTTTTTCCGGAATTGAGAGAATGTGAATGTTTCCTTGATATGATGTATCGTGCGGTGAGTACTGCTGGAGGAGGGGAAGTGTCAACGGTGTTCGATAAATAGACATAAATAGATAATAGATAGTACCTTTACCGAGTCTTCTCCGGTAGTTTATTTCCTTGGCATCCTCGTTCTTCCCATTCTCCGTCGTTTCTCCGCTATTCCATCCCCGCATTTCATTCTGTATCGCCACCTGGATCGCTCCTCAAGA